>NC_045432.1:78219237-78399016 GCF_902635505.1 Sarcophilus harrisii | reverse complement strand
CTGAATCCCAATGTCGGCATTTTGAGTCCTGTGTGCCAGGCCTGTGGGGGAGATTTGTCAACATGGGTGGGACTTTCTTTAAAGCTCTCCTTGATCACACCAGTAAATTGGGCAGCAGCAACAAGGTCCCAGCAGCAGCATTTCAATGGCATATGATATAACCGAGGGCACAAGTTAGGGGAGAGATGCCAATACAAAGTCTGTGGGCAGAATGAGGTCCCGGGATCCTGGGGCAAAAAAGACAGTGACCTTTCTCATTTGGAAAATTGACATCGGGATGCTTTTTTGTAGAATTCAGCAAACAGTCTTCTAATGGGTAAATCTAAATTCTTTTTTTTTTAATTATAGCTTTTTATTGACAGAACATCTGCATGGGTAATTTTTCGACACTGGCCCTTGCAAACACTTCTGTTCTAACTTTTCCCCTTCTTCCCTCCACCACCTCCCTTAAATGGCAGGCAGTCCCATACATGTCAAATATGTTAAAGTATATCTTAAATGTGATATATGTATACATGTTTATACAGTTCTCTTGTTGCACAAGAAAAATCGGATTTAGAAAAAAGGTAAAAATAACCTGGGAAGAAAAACAAAAATGCGAGCAAAGAGCAGAAAGAATGGAAATACTATGTTGTGGTCTACACTCATTTCCCAGCGTTCTTTAGCTGGGTATAGCTGGTTCTGTTCATCACCCATCAATCGGAACTGTAAATCTAAATTCTAATGGTCCAGGCTGGAATATCCTTTTGAATGTAGTTCTCTATTAAACAATAGTTAATGAATCAATGATAATGATCCAAATTATCTACTGTTTCCTTAGGCATTACTTAAGGGTTCTGTTTTTGCAGGTGTAGCAGTTCCTTGCTGTACACTGGGCATTTGTCATTGTTTTTATGTGTGTCCTAGCTCCCTTGGACCTTTAGCGAAAGCTACAAAAAGACCCCTTCTTAAAATATGTTTTTAAAAAATAAAACCAAATTCATAATTTAAGGAAATGCTATATTTTAGTTTAAGGTCAGTTGAAATACACAATTTTCCCCCATTCAATTTCATGGATCCCCTAAAATATTAATTTGATGTTAAAAAAAAAACTCTTGCTGTAGAGATTCTATGTTGCCAGCACATGATATGACATCAAAGCACCAGAATGAATGACTACTATACCAAGTAAACTGACAAAGCAAGAAAGAAAGCCATCTGAGCTCTACCTGGAGTGATAATCTCAAAGCCTGAAAAAAGTGGAAGCATTTGGCCTGGGAAGGGGGGTGGGAAGGTAATCAGGGCTACATGACTTGCCCAGGGTCACATAGTGTCTGAGGCCATATAAGAACTGAGGTTCTCTTGATACCAGGATCAGTGTTCTATCCACTGCCCCAACCAGCTATCCCCCAAATATTTAGGATTATTCAGAATTCCACCTGATGTTCACTTAATAACTTTACTTTCCAAACTATTTCCCATTTATGGCCACCTTCTCCTCCCAGTATCCTTGTGAGGTAGGTAGTACCCACCAGATGCTTCAATTCCCACAAAACTAGTCCCTAGAGCAGTTCCCCTCCACCAACCCCACATACTTCACACCATTTCATGTGACATTGAGCCAGAGTCACAGTGCAGGCTGTGCCTCTGGAGAAGGGCCCACGGATCTGAAGGATGGAATAAAGCTAAGGAAGAATCTTAAGGGTTGGCAACCCTTTGTCATATGATTAACTGCTTGGCACAATTCTGTGCGGTGCTTTCTCTGGTAACTCTAACTCCATTAACTTTCTGGATGCTGAGTTACGGTTGACCTACAGATATGAGTAAAATATTGGTTTCTGTAGAACTCTTCCCAACTTTCAGAAACTTCAAGAGCCAGTTGGGTACGTTTGGTTTCTTTGGCCGAGTTGAAATCTATGTTGGGCTTCAGAAAACAGGCCCTAGCCTGTACTGGTCCTGGTGCCTATGACAAAGTGGCAGCCCTGTCCTCAGATACTGGTGATGATAAGGCAGGGTTTTGGATGCAAGACTAGAAGAAGGTGGGCTCACCGGCTTATTAAGCAACGAACTTGTCCACGTGTGGTTTGTGGCAAGGGTTCTAAGGGCAGTTTCAAAGAAAAGAACATTTACGACGCTGAGCTTATCTAGACTAACAGAAAATCACACTGAAAGGATTTGAGGTCACTTTCCAGAAAACATTGTCGCACCCCTACACAGTCTCACACACACATTCTCTCTCTCTCTCTCTTAAAGATATATACTAATAGCCAAAGGATAGAGGAATTAGTTATGTGGTGAGACAGGCAGAGAACTAGATCTGTCTAGGCAGGATTTGTGAGAAGAAAGGGACCTTGCAGTCGTCTGTTCGAGCCAATCACAACAGCTGTCCCTGCTATGACATTTGTGACAAGACCTCCAAGAGGAGAAGCAACGCATTGGCGGTCCTTTCTAGCTCTCAGCAGCTCTCATCATTAGAAAGTGTTTCCCAATGACAGCAAGCCAAAAGTGCCCTCTTTGTTACCTCCATCCCCTCAATTGCCCCAAGTTCTTATCTCTTCCTCAGGACAGTCTTTTAAAAACAAATTAAAGAACTCTCATCCCAGGACAAGCCCGATCTCAGACTCTCATCTCCTACGTGTCTGACATAGGGTCATAGACTTCAAAGGATAACTACTTCAACCCCTTCATCTTCCAGAGGAGGAAACTGAGATCTAAAGAAGGAAAAAGGGGCTTAACCACGTTCCGATAAATCCAGAGTTCAAATGCAGGTCTTTGGACTCTAATTCTAGCTCTTTTCCACCGTAAATCAAGGCTGCCACAGATCATGGCCCAGTGCTGAGATGAATGCTTAACATGTTATTTGCCTCGATATTCTGAAGTATATGTTCACACAATGGATGAACCTTTTTATTCTGGTTCCTTTAAATGAATCCACACCATTTCCTTCACCCTTTATCCTTCTATCTCATTACCAATAAATTATTTTTCAGTCAGTAAACTCCTCAAGTAAAAGAGAAGAGTTATTTGAACTGAGGGTTGGAAAGGCAGGAAGAGGGGAGAGAGCAGAGGGGGCCGTGAGGGTCCATTTAAAAATTATGAATTTTAGAGAATGACAATCTGCTTTTTCTCAAACGCAGATCTTCAGTCACCAAGGTTTGGGACACGTGTGTAAAGGTCAGTCTTGCAATGTTTTCTTTTTTTGGGGTGATTTGGCAAAATTAGAGAGCACAGTGGAAAGAAAGCAATTTTAATTTCCTGTATCACCCATGAAATGAAGCCAGAATCCAGATGTCTAGAAATGAGGATGTGGCCAGCAAGAGTTTCTGGCATCCTCTCAAGCTGCTAACGCCCACAATTCCAAGAAATTCTTTCCATGTAACAAGCAACACAATCAGATCTTTAACAAACTTTTTTTTATCATTTAGGTTGAACCTCCAAATAAAGAACAAACAGTAAACAGGTTAAATCTCACCTTTATTGCAGCAACCTCCTATTCCATCAGGAAACTCTGGAGTATTGGAATTGTTGGTTCCTCTTCTGAAGTATATAAAAGGGAGACTCAGGACTCTATTATTTTTATTGTCGATGGCTTTTGGAGTTGATTTTCCACTGCCATGCAGTTGGCTACAGAGCTCCCTCAACCATACCAACCCAAGGGAGGGCGGCACCATATGTTACCATCCGGGGAGGTCCAAATGCACGTGGTCCAATGCCAAGTGAACATTTTTGTGTAAACCCTTCTCGGTTCCATAAAGCCTTTGTTTAATAATGCCTGGAATTGGGATGCAGTTAACAAAATGTCCCCTTCACACAGGGCTTAGGAAATTGCTCTGCCTGGGAACATATGCTATAGACTGGGCAAAAACATGTGGCAGCTGAGGACAGCTTGGTGATCCGAGTGCAGGTGGCCCTCCCCGTGTGAGCCTCCATCCCTGTGAAAATAAACCGTCAAGCCCCAACTGAATTCAACTCCACTCTCACCTCTCCCATTTGGTCCTCTTAATGAATTTTTCTGCTCTGACCTCACTGTCCTGGAAGCATGGGAATATTACATCTTGGAGATACCAGGCCTGGGGGAAAGGGCTAGGGGAGATTTTCCCACATTTCCAGGCCAAACAGCTGGGAACGGTACCTACTCAGTGGCACTTTTTCCCACTGGCACTGTTTATTTCCCATAATACTCACCAAGTTACTCCAAACTCTTCTCTATGTTTGAAACACATTAGTTCTTAAAAGAATCGAGGTTCCCTTGAACATGCCCTTTCAGAATGTCTCCCCACATCCACCTCCTGACACATTCCCTCTAAACATGAGCGGGAAGAGACAAAACAGCTTCCTTCCTCCTTTGTTGGACTGTATACTTAGCAAAACACAAACACTGGGCATTTCCGATCTCAAGCATTCGGAAATTAGGCTTGGGGCAGCTAAGTCTCTGATCACTAACGATAATTCGAGTTTTGAAAAGTGCCTTTCACGGCACAAAAATCACCTGGGGCACATAGATACCCCTCGTGAAGCATTTAGATCCATACAGCACATGGGGCATAATAGCAACATCTCCTAATGAACTCTTCAGCAATAACTTTTTAAGAACCTTTTTCTTTCCTTTTAACGAGCTCCCAGGGCTTTTGCTTCCAAGTTCTGCAGTGTCTCAAAGTATCCTAATTCACCATTACTTTCTCATGCTCATGTTCTAACAGAATTGAGGATTCATTGGAGATTTTAATCCTGTTCTCGGCTCTTCCTGCCAAGAGTTGTTCAGATCCAGCTGTTTGGTGCCAAAACAATTGAATTGCTCTGCTGTTGGATTAGTGACTTGAGATGATCTCAGCAGAGCATTATCCACAGAAGCCATGGGATGGTTGCCTCTTTCCCACCGTGCAGCTGGGTCCCAGGCTGCTGACAGGAGAGTGAAGCCAGGGGAAGTTGAGGCCAGGGAGAAAGGGGCTGTTTCATATGATTAGTCTAAACAAGTTCTGCTTCCCCTCCCCAAGTGTTCCCTCTTGGATGGAGTTTGCCCCTCTTCTCCACCCTCCATGCTTCCTGCCCAATATACCACCATTTTCCATAAGTGGGAGTTAACTATCTTCCCTACTTCAAATCCATGAAAATGTGCAAACACAAATGAACAAGAGATCTCCTTTGAAAAGAATAAGCAACAGCCCCTCATCCCTTTTGGGGCTGGCCATCCATAGATATATTCTTCATTGGAAAGCCAGAACTCTGCAAAAGTAATCAATTGCATTCCAGCACGAGCCTCCTCTCCCATCCAGAACAAGTCGGCTGCTTTTACACTAACCAGATGAGCCTTCGCTCATTAATCTGTGGGTCACAAAATTCCCTACTTAGGGCCATGTGGCCGCTGGCCTGGGCTGTCAGAGCTCCCTGCATCTGTTTGGCTTAACAGTTAACTACAGGCCACATTTGCCTTTCAGGCCAAGAAAAGAGGCTCTGTGAATGTGCTGAACTAGCAAGTTGACAGGAAGCTTCAGCCACAATCGAGACAAATCTGAGCTCCCTGGGGTTGTAAGTGTGTCAAGATGGACACGCTGCATAGGCCACGACTACGTCTGGGTGACAAGTGGGAAAAGTTGTGCCGAGCTCAGAGGCGCACGCGAGCCAGCGATCCCACGCCTGGGTGCGGCCTCCAAAGAGATCGACGTCAGGAAGAGAGGTACCGCTGACCCAAGAGATTCGAGCAAAACCCCAGAAAACAAGTAGGAACAGTGGCAACTAGTTGTGACTCACACTAGTTGTGGGAAATCCTTGTGCTCTTCAAGCCACTCAGAGAAACACTGAAAGAGCCCTCTGAACTGATATAGGAAAGAGAGAAGAGCAATAGCAACAATAAAAATGCAAAGGGAACCAACACCCAAGAGCCAAGGCAAGTCAAGGCAGTGAGCAATGGGCAAACAAGGCCTCTCTTCTCACTAAACAGTTGACAGACTAAAGGTCCACATCCTTTAGACACGGGTGTTGCTGTATCTATTTGGTTTACTTAATGCGACTTCCTTGTTGCAAGGAAGAAATAAGCACAATGTAAAAACAAAAAAGCCAAAGTGTGGAAAAGCTTGGGAGCCACACGACAGCCCCCAGCACAGATGACACAGACAGTTCCAGGCTTGGAAGTGGCATCTCTGGGCTGCCTCAACCATCAAAGATTTCAGAGAGACGTGAGAACTAAGAGCCGACCTGGACCTGAAGGAAGCATTTGGAGAACACCAAGTGACAGACAGGACCCCTGATTTTGTGTCTTTGCAAACATCAGCAGGGGAGAGGCCTGACTTTCCAGGTGACTCCACGAGGCAGTTAGTTCAGCATGCAGCCTATGGCTTGACCAAGTCAAAGCAGCAGAAAATGGAGTGTTACTGAAGCTTACTGCTATTTTACCTGGGCAAGGCCTTTCTGACATTTAAAGAGAGACTTGCTGCCCTGTGACTGCCTGACATTTCCAAAATAATTATATGCAATAAAAGAACTTCCAAAGGCTAGGATTTGAATTGCAAAATCCGGAGTAAAATCTCTAAGGAGAGTTTGGGGCCTCTGAAAAGGAATTCTGAGGTAGAACTACCTTTGTCCTTTTGGGACGCTGGGGAGATGGACTGGCACCAAGGTCTGGCCATCACTGAGCAGAGGGAGCTCGAATGTGAGTGTGTATGAGGTGTGTGAATGTGAGTTTGAGAGAGTGTGAGAGCATGAGTGTCGGTGTGTGTGTTTGTCGGGGTGAGGGTAGGGTGGGGTGGTACATGTTTGGAAATGCCAGCCAACACACTTACCAAACAGAAGTCAATTCAAGTCACATAGGCCAACTTATGAGAAGGAAAAGGGGCTCACGGCAGCCATTGTCTTCCTGCCCAAAGGGAGAGAATCAGTGTGCCAAGAAAAGCAGTGTGGGCCACCTTTGGTCCATGTGCATATGGGGATGTTTTCTGTCAGCGATAGTACCAAGTCCCATGGGGTTATCTGATGGGGATCAGAAGAGACCTACGTGTGGGTAAAATAAAGGGAAGCAACCCTCTCCCGAACAGTGAATGAAAAGACCAGGCGCTCTATAACTTTCTCAGAGGATTCTAACGAAAGGACTGTTGATTTTACCATAGCACCCTTGAGTGCCACCCTCATGAAGCCCAGGGGAATTTTGAGGGTTTAGGGATTCCTGGGACGAGGGTTCAAACCTGGATCATAAGAAACTTTAGAGGATTGAAGATTTCCCAGGAGAGTCCATGGTAGGCTCAGTCCAAATGCCTAAATATATAGGGAGTTCCGAAAGCCCAGTGGACATAGGCAAAGGAAGGGACCAAGTGACCTAGTCCTTGTGAATTGTATCCCATGCCCCCACTCTCAGAGATGGTAGCTGAGGTCTCTGTGGTCAGTTATTATGATTGATCTTAGAACCGTGACCGCAGTTACAGAATCTCTGGGACTTCAAGTACATCTCGTCCAAGCAGACTAGTCCACAGCTGACCAAGAACCCCCCTTCCAATACCCCAAGAAGCAAGCACCCAGTTTTTGTTTAAGGGTCCCTAATAAGGAGGAAGCTGCTGCTTCTTGGCTCTTTCATTTCAGCCTCCCTCCCAGTTAAAAGATTTTGCTTACAAGTGCCCATGTGTGATTTCCACCCACTGCTGGCAATGTCCCATCCCCTTTCCATGCTTAAAAACGCCTATCACATCTCCACAAAAGCTTTTATTCTCCCAACGTCCTTTAATGAATCAATTGTCACATGGCATTTGTTTCAGGAACAAGGAAGAAATCATTTTTGCTGCTGTTTACAAATCTAGCTGATTAAGAGGGAGCCTTTTTGCAGGCAGAGAGAAAGCTATATAACATTTTTGCTCTTGATATAAGTAGTGTGAGCAACAAGTAAGCAAGCTACAGAAGGGCCTCCCCATGCGTACAGCAAGAGGGTGAATCAAGCAGCATTCTGGGAGGATCCAGGAATTTCCCACAAAGAGAGGCGGGCGAGCTTTTCCCATCCCCCACCTACACCCTATATGTGGGGACAACGAGAATCTGGAATCCCATTAAATAGTTTAACAGGCACAGGACCACCTGTTGGAAATGCACCCCTCCCCCAAGCTGCGGAGAATCCCACGGGACTCCTCGCTTCTTCCCGGCTGTCGACAAACCCGAACAGAGCTCTGACTTGGTGGGTCTGGACCCCAAAAGGACCAAAGACCAGGGAGGGGGCCAAGGGCCAAGAGGTTCCTTTGCAGAGGTTTTAGTGATGGCTGAGCTGGCTAATCATTAGTTACCAAAGTTAAAAAAATAAAGATCTTATTAAAAAAAAAGAGGGAAAAGAGAAGGGGAAGGAAGGATAGGGAAGGAAGGAGAGAGAAGGGGAAGGAAAAAGGGTAAGAAAAGGAAGGAGAAAGAAAAGAGAAGGGGAAGGAAGGGGAAAAAGAGAAGGGTAACAAATGGAGGGAATGAAGAGAGAAAGAGAGAGAGAGAGAGAGAGAGAGAGAAGGGGAAGGAAGGGAGGGGAGGGAAGGAAGGAAAAGAAGGGAGAGGAAGGGAAGGAAGAGCATCCTCCTATGGCAATTTTCTTTGACTCCTTCATGAAATCTTTG
The DNA here is from genome assembly GCF_902635505.1 of Sarcophilus harrisii. Classification (NCBI taxonomy): domain Eukaryota; kingdom Metazoa; phylum Chordata; class Mammalia; order Dasyuromorphia; family Dasyuridae; genus Sarcophilus; species Sarcophilus harrisii. Next base: position 78,390,467 of record NC_045432.1, on the reverse strand, counting down.
CAATGTAACTTCCCAAATGCCTCGGGAGCATGCTCTCCAAATGAGAAGATTCTGTAGTGCAATGGGTTAGCTGGGAGGGAAGTCACCAACAATATGTGATTGTCAGCCTCATTCCAAATGGGAAATGCTCCCGTCACTGCACTGGGTACTTGGGTTTTCTGAACAATTGCAATAGTGTCCCATCTTCTAGTTGGTGGATCCCCAGTGCAGATCTGGAACTTCAGTTGAAAAGTATGGAATCAGGATCTTGGTGGCCATCTGGCTATGTGCTTCAATACATCCTTTTGGTAATAATTCCCAGAAGCCGCCTAAATTATAAATGAAAAAGTCAAGACAAAAGACCATTCCTACCTGTGCTTCAGCAGCAGCCAATCCATCCTCCCTCCTTGGTTCTCTGCATTCATCAGCCCAAGCTATTAGTGGAAGGGCTTAAAACAACACTACCATGGTCTAGATACCTTCTTTTTAGCCAGAGAAAATGCTTTTAAAGGCCCAAACATGGCCCTGGGCATGACAGAGGAAGGGGAAAGCTATCTGGCATAACCAATTCTCTGTACTCAGCCCACTGCTCCCATTCCCACTTCTTAAAGACAGCGACTTGCACCCGAAGGTCATTTTGGGAGCAAAGGTTGCTTTTCACCTCCCTCCATGTTCATGCCTCACAGTCTTGCTCAGGACCGTGGAAGAGGTAAAAAAGCCGTGTCACAAAGGCAGGGAAGCATTTCTACTTCCTGAAGGGAGCTGAAGGACACCCAGCCCACACTACGTTGGGCAACACGAAACCCATCTCTTTGGCCAATGGATGTCATCACCCTGCTAGGATTCCTCTCATCCCTCAACATGCTTGCCCAGGAACACCCCTGCCTTCTCCTAGACTAGAATCTCTGACTTCCGGAGACGTTCTCACCCATTGTGTGTGACCAGACACTGGCGAAGCCCTAGTTTTCGGAATATGTCCACCACGATCTCCATGGGCGTTTGGTCCGTGACCGTGAAAGGACTTAGGTCCAGGATGTTGCGAAGTTTGAGTGACGGGGAGCGTGTGGAGGCAGTGGAGGCGAGTGATCCGTGAAATGGATGATGGATGTGCTCACAATGCCATCCTGCTTCTTCCGAGCATTTTCTATTTGAAAAAGGAAAAAATCCACGTGTCATGAAATGCTGGGAGGGTTTTTCCCATCAAGTGACATCACATGAGCAATCTGTCTCCCAACGATTTCATGATTTCTATGCTAAGAAATGTCCTGGGGTAGACGGTAAAGCTGCCAAGCACCCCGTGGTTGGAGGTGTAAAGCAAGGGAGGCAAGGTCACAAGCATGTGGGATCCTGGCTTCCTTTCCTCAGACCACGCTTGCCGAGATCCTCGGCTTTCAGGAAGAGTCGCTATTTTGGACTACAGCATGGGGTTATTCAATCCTTCTTTGGTACCTATTGCGTGCTGGTGCTAAGGGAGACAGATGTTGGTAAGACACAGCTCCTGCTCCCAGCAGGAGAAAGAGAAGCCCTGTGCAGAGATGAACATCATGTGGGCCCCAATGCCCATGTCCCATAAAGGCCTGTCTAAAGGGCTGCCTGGGCTCCCTGGGTTCCCAGAGGCGATGGCATGTGGTGGAAAGGTGGGTAAAGGGTGGGGAAGGGCACCCCAAGGTAAGAGCCACACAACTAGTTGGGGAATGTGCCCAGAACATGCCATATGGTGTACTAGACCACGTGCATGGGAAGAGTACAATGAGGGTGGAGAAGGAGGCTAGAGTCAGGCTGATGAGGCAATGGGAGCACCCAAGACTTTTTGAGAAGAGAGACACAAGTGGTGCTAAGGGAGTCACATTTCTAGAGGCTTTCAGATTTACACAGTCATCCTTTGAGAAAGGAAGGTATAGTGTGAAGGGGATTATCCCATTTTATAGATGAGGGAGCTGAGGTTCAGAAAGGGACACTGACTAGGCCCATGTTCACACAGTAAGAAAGCATCAGAGCCAGGACTCAAAGTCAGCTCTTCCAAGTATGAATGGAGCTTGACCACATCCTGCTGTGTCCACTATTGTTTAGGAAATAAGTGAAGCCAAAGGTTGGGCCAAGAGTATAACGGGAGGATCTCTATTACAGGTTCACAGTGTCTTCGTTGTGTCTCGGCTTCCAATTTGCACGTGGCCATTTTAGACCTCAGTGGTTACTGGCTAACCACCCTCAGCTCCCTATGTGGAGGAGTTAGTTATGGTAAGACGCCAGTGGGGACTTGAACAGGGTTTGTTAGACCTCGGTTATTCAGAATACAGCCCAACATTTACCACATCGAAGTCACCGACATCATCAGTGAACCAAACACGCACCTGCTTTAGGACAGACCACATTTCCAACCTTTCACCTCTTACCAATTGAAATGATGAGGTCTCTCCTGAGGACAAAGCCCACCAGCCTCTGAGACTCTCGAGACACGACCACTGGGTAGCCACTGTAGGTGGTCTCGCTGATCAGCGTCTCCACGTCCTCCACGGTCATGCTGTCCTGTGTGAGGACCATGAGCGTCGGGTCACTCTGACGGGTCTCATCACATCCATTGCCAGAGTTTTATGGGTGAACTCTTCCTTCGCTTCTAAGAACGGGTAACCGTTGAGGCGAATGTGGGCATCGTAAATGCCCTCCCGCCCAATGGCATCCGCCACCCACTTGCTGGTCATAGCTGCGGCCATCAGGGGCACGATGTACTCCAAACCTCCGGTGAGTTCAAACATGATGACGACTAGGGACACAGTCATACGTGTCACTCCACCTGAAAAGTGCGGTATTTGTACAGATACATTAGGGTGTCACTAGGAAAATCCATTTAGTCAGTCAACAAACATCTATCAAGCACCTACTTTGTCAAGTCAATTGTGCGCCTAAGGCCTGAAAAAAGGCCTAACACACACCCTGGCCTGAAGGAGCTTACATGCCACCGGGGAACACAAGATGCAAACGACAATGTACACACAAGACAGTCTGTGTAAAAGGGAGGTCATCACAGAGGAACGTACTAACAGAGGACACCTCCTGCAGTGAGTACTGTGTCAGCTGAGCCTCAGATGAGGAGGGAGAGCACTTCAGACTGAGGGGACACAGCCAGCCCAAGGGCAGGATGATAGAATTGCAGAGACAAGTGGAAGGAGACTGGCAAGGGAGGAAGGGGTCAGCTTGGGAAGGGTTTTCCATGTCTTTACACACAGAGGATTTAGTATCTGCTCCTGGAGTCACTGGAGCTTCTCAATTAGGAGGGTGACTTGGTCAGAATACTACTTTAGGAAACTATAGAGCGGTACCTAGTAAAAGGGCAAGAAGAAGGTTAATAGAACGCCAATCAGAAAGACCAACATAATCAAGGGTCACCTACGCTTTATTCCGACAGGATGGACACCGTGGCTACCAAGGTATGCGGAAGAAGGAAGGGGATGGGCTGAAGAACCTCTCAGATCCTCTCTAATTCCGAGAATCTGATGGACTCCCAAGACAGTGTCTACACACTCTTTCTGAAGGCGCTTTAAAACGTAAACTCCCAAAGGATATTAACACTCATTCAAAATCCTCACTTTGTCTTGCCACCTTCATTTTCACATCACAGATTTGGAACTTCACAGCAAGCTAGGACTACTACCATCTTGTTTCACAGAGGGAGAACTCTGGCCCAGAGAGCAGAGCTAACTTGCTCCAGATTTCACCAGCAGCAGCAGACTTTGACCCAGATGGCCTGTGAACTGTACTGAGCTACCGCCTACCGCTTCCTCCAGGTACCACGAAATACTCAGCACTTGGCCCAAACCAACATCAAATTTTACCTAAGCAGGTTGCTGCGCCGACCATGGCATAAAGGCGGGTGATACAGTCAGCTCCTTGGCTGCACCAACCGCTGAAGATGGGCCAGTCGTGGTGATAGAAAGCTAGCTGTTCCATTCCCACGCCTAGGAGTCTCCCAGCTATGGCGCGACAGCCATGCTTGGAATGAAGAGACTCAGAGGGACCTTCAAAAGAAGGAATGTATGATTAATAAGGAATGACTTTCAAAAAGGCCAGAGCCTATCCATTTGGGGTAGAATTAAGCACTGACAATCATTTTAGCTGTGTGGCCCCAGAAAATCATTTTTCCAAAGTACAAAGTTTGTTTTGAAGATGCCTTCCAATACCACTGGATCTCCGGCTAGATACTTTGCCTTGAACTGGGAGCCACATGGGGCAGAACCTGAGCACTCCATACCAGAGACCTAGGGGCCAAAACCATGCACGGTAAAGAGCTTTTGTCTAAAGAAAAGGAAAAACTGGGAATTGCTCTCATATGCAGATATTTTTCCATACCCAATTCTTTGTGCTTAGAAATAGGAGCTATGATGGCAGCACGTACCCCTACTGCTCACACACAGGGCTGTTCAAACTCAGAGCTGAAAGGGTCATCGGGCCCCACCCAGCCCTGATCCCAGGGACCCCATCTATAACACCCCAGCAGGTAGGGACGACCATGATAGAAACGGCCCCTGAGGTTCCTTCCAGCTCAGAGGGTTTGTGGTCAACAGAAAATTATACAAGAATTTGCGTCTGGCTTTGGAGTAGACTTTGGTCCTTCCATTTGACTATGGCTGGGCTTCATTTCAAACTAAACAATGAAGCCATATGGCAAAAACCATTCCATGGCAGGGATGAATTATATCATCTCAGATGATGTTCTGGGCTGAACAGAGCCACTTTCTCTAGTCTTACTGTTTTGTCTGGCTCACATTTTCCCAGAGTGGTGGTGGTAGTGGTGGGAGTGCAGGCCGCAGACATAATTCAGTGTCTTGGTAGAAAAGGCTTTTTTCTGATAGCTTAGGCTTAAGTTGGGGAAGAATTGTTGAAATTTTTCCCTTTTTCTTTCTTTTGGGGTATGAGTCAAAAAAATTTAAAAAGAAGTGAGGCTATTTTCAAAGGAAGTGGAAATAAAAGCTGAATACACTGACTTCTGCTGGTAAAAGTTTCAATATTGGTCCACTGGGTACAGAAGTGGTCCTGATCATCAATTATAAAAACAAATCTGAATGCTTGGGGAAGATATCAGGTCACTTCTTGAAGGCTCAGCACTGTCACTCCGATGCTGCTGAGCTAAAAATGTACTAAAACCATTTACCAAAAAATACAGAGAATTCCCAATTCCTTCCACCATCTAGTGCTATCTCCTGTCCTTTATGATGGACAGAAAAACAAGGAGAGCATGTTACTTACTTGACTTTTCATAAGACCTTAAGTTGGGGGACATAAGGTACAGAGGGGAAATTTTCTAGTGAGATCCAGGACACACAAAAATGGTTGTGGGAGGCCAATGGAGAGCCATATTTCCCAAGCCCCCTAATAGACCCCCAAAGTAGATAACAGGACATCTTGGCAGAGCTTGTACAAACGAAGGTCCCTCACCTTTATCCCAAAGGTGAAGATAGTGATAAGAATCTTCATGACGAGAGCCAGAGAGAGCTGCCACACAGCCGTATAGACCCCTTGCCGGCAGCCCTGTCCGGCAGCTGGTCCCCTTGGTGGTATTGAAGTTGCTCACATAGTCACAGAGCTTGGAGGAATCCAGGAGGCCACAGTCATTGAAAAGCTCGGAAATAAGCTCGCTGGTACTCATGCGTGTATACTCGTTGGGGAAAGCCAGGATGCCCGTGACGGCCGTTACAATAAGTACCTCCAGCACTGGATACTTGCCTAGCTGGGTGTTCTTACGCTTCGGCACCAGGCGATGTTGCCTCGGATAAAGAAGGCTCCCCAGAGGCCCCCAAAGATCCCCAAGAGCACAAATGGCACGAGCTCCAGGAGATGCCATGGAGTGTGAAACTCCACATAAAACAGAACGAGCGGCTGTTCCCAAAAGGGTTGATGGAACGCAGAGTAAATGCTGCCACCAGAGCAGCAAAGAAAGACCGCCACAATGTTTTGAGGGGAAATAATAACTGACCTGCAAGGGAAAAGACAAAGCCAATCAGGCACCCAAGTGCCAAGTATTTTTGTGAAGAACACAAACAGTTGGGGGTGGGAGGGATATGGGATCGCACAGGTCCAAGGATTTGGGAGTCACGTGGCTCCAATGCCTTTTCCAGCACCCCCAGAGAGTTAGTTCCTTCTGCCACGGAAAGCAGAGGGACTTCCAAGATTTTGCCAGAGACCGATCACATTTGCCTTACCTCTTCCAGGCTAAACAGCACCCCGCCAATGGGAGCCCCAAAGGCTACAGAAACACCTGCTGCCGCTACGACACAAAACCTACAAAACCAAAGACTCAGCATCAGCTCCGTGAAGATAGTCCACTCCTTTCCTGTGACATCCAATTTCAAAGCTTACTACTGGTTCATAAGATGAATACTGTTACTATTACCACCATCAGCCACATCTCCCATTTTCTGTCGATCAAAATCTGGTTTAGTTTAATTTGATCCATGTAGGAACAGCAAGAAGTGAGGGTCTAACCCTGCTTCATTACGATCTTAAATATTGTAAAGTGTTCCACTGTTGATGACCTATTAATCTAAGACTTTGAAGCAGCTAGAGGTCTCTTTTATAAGAAAGTCAGGCACGAGCAAGGTTCTAAAAGCACCCAAATGAAGAAGGGACCAGGGCCCTTGTCAGAACTGCCATTCAACACTCTGATGCCTAGGGTCAGGTGGCTCTTCCTTACATAGAGTCAGAGGCCTTCACAAGCATCTTCGGTAAGACCTCTCTCCCTTCAAAACAAAAGAAGTGCCAGAGCCGAGCTACCGATACCATGAGTTATCCTCAACACCATGTCTGTACTAGCTCAGAGGATGCGCCAATATTTGGGATCTTCCTCAGTCCATCTATTGACCTTCTATGATATTATATTTTAGGAACTATTACATATAATGATATAGATCATACTACACACTCATTTGACTCCTGCCAATATATATTGAATATTATGATAATATTAAGACTATACAATAGCTTAGAAATGATGACTGAGTCAGGGACCCACCAGACTGTCAGTTAATCAATCAACAATCATAAGATTATGGCTTTAATCCTTTACAGATGAAATGAGAACAAAATGGCAGAAGCATGATAGGAAAGCTGCTTAAATGTGATAAATGTGGAAATATGATTAGAAGAATGGCACATGTTTAACTATATTGGCTTACTTGCCTAGGGAGGGGTGGAGGAAAGGCAGGGAGGGAGAAAAATCTGGAACACAAGGTTTTGCAAGGTGAATGTTGAAAACGATCTTTGCAACGTATTTTGAAAATAAAAACTATTAGTATTATTAGAAAGGCCACATTTACAGGAGTTTTTCCATTTAGGTCTCGGTTCCATATTCAGGCAGGATTTTTGATAAACAAGATCAGCCAGAAGAAGGTGACTAAGAAGGAAAATGACCTTGAGATCATCCCACATAAGGGGTCACTTGGAAAGATTGGGGTGTTCACACTGAAGAAAACTTTCCCACTAACATCAGGGTGAGCGAGCATGTCAACTTAACATTATTCTAGAGATGCTAGCTATGGCAGTAAGAAAATAAAAAGAAATAAAAGAATAAACAGTGAATCAGAAGAGGCTAACATATCTCTACTTATGGGATGCAATGGTTTATTTAGAAAATCTGCCCAAAAACCATCAATCAAGAGAATATATCATTTCTACAAAATAGTGGGATATAAAACGATCCACAAAATAGTCAATACTTCTACATATATTATAAAGGAGGAAAATGGAGAGAAAAGCCACTTAAAATGAGGCAATGTATTAAGTATCTGGGAATTAATGTACTGTCATACATAGGACTTCTATAACTACAGCTATAAACAATTTTTATGGAAATAAAGAAAGAACCAAATAATTGGAGAAGTAGTTAATATTCATGCTTAGGAGGCACTAACACTGTAAAGTTTGATAGTTCTATCCAAATTAATTTAGAGATTAAAAGCAATATCAATGGATATGTTTCATACAACTTAATAAAATAAAATTCATATGGAAGAACATAAGGTAAAGAACAGCAATGAAAAATAAAGTCATATGGAAGAACATAAGGAAAAGAACAGCAATGAAAAGAATGAAAAATAAGGATGGAGGAATGGTATGGTCTGACATAAGATCCTACTCTATAGTAGGAATGATCACAATTATCACTACACTGGAGAAAAGACAGAAGGCAGAACAGATGAGTGAAAGCCACATTTCAAAGCAAATGTCTATAACGGCCTAGTGTTTGATAAACCCAAGATGCTGAAAAAGAAGATGGTAGTTTGGTGGAAGAGGGGACAGATCATATTATACCAACCCCCACCAACAGTTCTAAAGCCATCTATGATCCAAATACAATATAATGTGAGCAGACAGCAAGATATTGTTCTGGCAAGAGCGCCAAGCTTGATGCTGAGGGGTCCATTTTCAGAATCCCATTTTGACCACTTAGTAGCCATGTGACCACTTCACCATTTCAGCCTTATTTTCTTGAGCTGTGAAACTGAAAAGGACAAGAATGAATGTTTCAGAACCTTCCTCAAAGGGTAGTTAGGAGGCACAGATGAAAAATGTATGTACAAGGTCTTGGCAAACCTCAAAACACGTCAATGATGTCACAACCACTTGATTCTTTTTTTTTTTTTTTGCTGAGGCAATTGGGGTTAAGTGACTTGCCCAGGGTCCCATAGCTAGGAAGTGTTAAGTGTCTGAGGCCAAATTTGAACTCAGGTCCTCCTGACTTCAGGGCTGGTGCTCTATCTACTGCACCACCAAGCTGCCCCCCCAACTTGATTCTTTTGAAAGAAAATGAAAGGAGACACAGAGTCATCTCTTTGGAGGGTATGGGAAACCAAGGTTCCAAGTCAACTTGAAAGGAAGCGTCCAGTTAGAGTCCCAGAACTCTCAGTTCGGCCCCTGCTAGAAAACCTTTCCATCTATGACTAGGAATAAAAGCATGGATGGCCCGCTTAACAAATTTGCAGATGACCCACAACTGGGAGGAACAGTTAACATACCAGATGACAGGATCGGATCCAAAATGATCTTGAGGGACTGAAATGTTGGGCTGAGTATACTAAGATTACATTTATTTCTATTCACTTTATAATCAACTTCATAAATACTAGAGGAGGGAAGAATAGAGAGCAGTTAATCTGAAAATTATTGGGGAGTGAGCTCCAAATAGACAAATTTAAGCACCAAGGAAGAAATTACTGTTGAATTTAGGGATAGGGGAAAGTTCCTGACTAAATAAGCAGTCGAGATGATTTTGATTATATAAAATTAAAGGTTTTGCACAACTCTAATGCAGTTAAAATTAGAAGAGAAGCAGGTAACTGGGAAAATAAGTTTCTCTGATCAAGTTCTCATTTCCAAGATATATAAGGAACTGATTCAAATTTCTATGAGAGCCATTTGCCAATTGATATAGGAACAGGAAGTTTTCAAAGAAAAAACTCCTAGTTACCGATAGCCAGTTGAAAAAATTCTCCAAATTGTTTATAATTAAATAAACGTAAATTAAAATGATTAATTACATTAAATTAGATAAAATTTAATCTAAATTAAAATAATAGAGTATTTTATTAAATCATATATACATTACCAAAATAACCTTACAGCCCTCAAATTGGCAAATATGGAAAATGACAGGTGCTGAAGAAGCCGTGCAACACAGACCCTTGAATACCCTGTTGGCAGAATTGTAAACTCCAGCCACTCTGAAAAGAGATCTGGTTCTAAGGCCCCAAAGGTAGTAAATTGTGCATACTCTGACTCAGTGAATATACTAGATCTATATCCTGGAGAGATCAAAGGAAGAAGAAAAGGATATGCACAAAGATGTTTACAGCAGCACAAAAACGGAAAGTAAAGGAGGGCCTGGGGCAGCTAGTTAGCATTGCAATGCAGAGAGCTGTCAGGCTGGGAGTCTGCAAGATCTGACTTCATACATGATTTCAGACACTTTTTAGTTGTGTGACTCTGGACATGTCACTAAACCTTGTTTGCCTCAGCTTCCTCATCTGTCAAATGATAGGGAGAAGGAAATGGCAAAACACTCCAGTATCTCTGCCAAGAAAACTCCAGATGGGGTCAAGAAAAGTCGCATGTGACTGAAACAACTCAACCACAAAAAGGAGAGCCTATCTACTGGAGAATGACTGAACAAGTTGTGGCATATGAGTGTAGGAGAATATTAGAGTCTTAGAAGAAATCATGAAATGACAACTTTAGAGGCAACTGAGAAGACATCTATAAAATGATGCAGTGAAATGAGCAACATGAGAATGACTTCTACAATTCTAACATTACAAAGAAAAACAGTTTTGAGAGACTTCAGAACTGGGATGAAAGCAGTGAGAAACACAAGCCTGAGGGCTGAAGTTCAAGCCTGCTTGCTGTTGGAACAAGAAGGGGTAGGGGTAGGGTGAGAGCAGATGGACATTTTTACATGTGGCCAGTGGGGAGAATTATTTGTCTACATCAGCATGTTTTTATGAGGATTTTCTTTTCATTTAAAAAAAGTGTTCACAGTTACACCAGGGAAAGAACTCTGGGAGATGAGTAGGAACCACTACATAGAATTCCCAATCCTCTATTTTTGTCCATCTGCACTTTTGATTTCCTTCACAGGCTAATTGCACACTATTTCAAAGTCCGACTCTTTTGTACAGCAAAATAACTGTTAGGACATGTATACTTATATTGTATTTAACTTATACTTTAACATATTTTACATGTATTTATTGGTCAACCTGCCATCTAGGGAAGGGGTGGAGGGAAGGAGGGAAAAGTTAGAACAAAAGGTTTAGCAATTGTCAATGCTGAAAAATTAGCCATGCATATAACTTGTAAATAAAAAGCTATAATAATAATTTTAAAAAGTGTTCAATCAACACAGGGCAGTAGGAAGGAGAGCTAATGAATAAAACATATTTCTTAAAGAAAAACTCTGGGATGGCTGTGTTCTGCAAGCAGAGTGAGAAACAATGGCCCCAAAAGTCAGTGTGATCTTTGGGGCCGAGGAATAACAAGAACAGCAATAATAATAACACCTTAAAGTACACAGGGCATTTGACATATACTATCATCTCATTTGAGTCTCCTGATAATTCCACAAGGTAGGGACAAGTACAAATTACCATCTCTGGTGTTCAGGAGGAGGTGGAGTGACTTGCCACAGAACTAATAAGTGTCAAAAGTGAGTTTTGAATTTAGCTCTTCCTGACCCTGGTCTAGAGCTCTACCCATTATGTCATGCTGCACTGAAAAGCGATGGAGGCGAGAGGCCTTCTGAATTCTTCCCTGGTCAGCTCATGTAGAGTCTCATGACTGGTCCTGGGCACCCCATTCTGTGAAAGACACTGACAGAGTGTCTAGAGAGAAAACATCAGGAATCCTCTTGGGCAGGAGGTGCACTGTGACAGGAGCTCGAGTATGTGGATGAGAACAGGGAGCTGGTAGGTAGTGATTTTGAAGGGGAAAAACAACAGAAGGAAAGAAAAAAGTGTTGAGGGAAACATTTTTAAAAATGCATCAAAAAAGAGCAGAAGGAAGTCCAAATGGGGCTGTGCACAAGCAGGGAAGCTTTATTTCTATCAGATTAAATGTAATATACACATATATATGTATAGATTTTAAAAGAACTATTAAAGTACTTTCATATGCAATCCTCCATTTCTGTTCTCCTTTTATACTGAAATGTCCTGTTTGGTGATGCTTAAATTCATAATAAACAAAGGGAAAAGAAAGAAAAGCAGAAAGGCCTTCAGACCATCCCACATGAGGCAAGGATGTAAACTTGGGATCAGAGACAGGAGGCATTCTGGGAGACTCAGGAGAGAGCTGCCTTCGAAGTTTTAAAAAGGCTGGCACATGCAACATTGATTAGCCTTTTCTGCTTGTGCCCAGATGACAAAATTAGAAGACTGAGTCTCTCTTTCCCCACCCAATTTCATTGATATTACTTGGATAGTTTGTGAAAGCATCTCCAGTCCCCCCTCCCTTGAGAAGGATTGTCCAGCTCAAATCAACTCTCCACGACCGGCCTTCCCTGATGGCCTCTTCCCTTTCTCAGCCTTTCTTGCTTTTAGGTCATTTCCTTTCTAGCATCCAAAGAACCATGCACACTACTATTCTTAGTGGCAGGAATTAAGCAATGCCTTAAAACCCCTTGTAGTTGATCACACTATGCCCCCAATTACATACTCCCATCCTGGAGAAAAGCTATGGAGATGTGCTAAGTTGGGGTGACAAACTGGGTCAGCCATCATCCCATCTTTGACTCAGTTAGGGGACCTGAGAACAAACTCCTCTAGTCCAGCTGTGTACCTCCCTGCAGGAATCCCACCCAACAGACAACTGCCTTGAGCACTCGTGACCCAAAGAGGATTTAGACTCCACAGGCAAAGCCAACTCCTGCTTTTAAAAAGTGCTTTCCTTGCATCTGCCCTTTGAACACCACGGAAGCCCCTCCCTTTCCCATACAAGGCCCTCCAGATAGCAGCTGGCCCCTGGCTGGTCCAGGGGGGCAAGCCCGTGAAGGCCACCTGAGACTTGGCCCTTTGTTATTTCTTTACCTCTCGGCGCTTGGCTTCATTTTTCCTGTACTTGGTGAAACAGTGGCACAGGATGTTTCCACAGCAGCACGCGACATGGACGAGGGGGCCTTTCTTTGCCCAGGCTCAAGCCAGATGATACTGCCAGCACCAGAGTGATGGTTTTAATGATCAGTGTCCACTTTCCCAAATAGCCTCTGAATAATGAAACCGCTCAGAATTGTCTTGATCTGTGAGTCCAAGCTAAAAGAAAGGTCGATATTCCTGGACCACCACTGGATAAGCAACAAGAACCTTGAAGCACTCCCCACCTTAACAGCATCCCAATACACTCCCCAAGGCCTCTCCAATAAGTTCCAAGACTCCCATGTTCTTCTGGTTGTACTTGTGGCCAGGCCAAGAGGGTGGGGCAAGAAACCTATCAACAAGGTGATGATAGCTTTCCTATCCTCAAGGGCCTAGGGAGCTGATGGTAAGGACCGATCCCTGTTGTGGCAACTTCTAGCAGGGGCCATTGTTGGGGAAGAGAATCAATCTATAAGGGAGCCCAACTGCACTTTCCTGCAGTGGGTGGAGGCTGTTTTGAAACAACATGCTTTGTTATCCCAATCCCACTGGAATTACTGAAGCGGATATTCTGAACAGAAGGAGAATGAAGAATACAGTTTAATTGAACTGGTTCTTCTATGACATCAATTGTACATCGAATCCAACTGTCGGATTAGCTGTGTGAGAGTCCTAAAAGCAATGCCCGGCCAACCTCAATTTCCTTGGCCTTTTTGGGGCCAAAGAATTCTATCGGTTTGGGCTCAGTCAAGGAAGGCAGCCTCTTAGTTTGAGCAAAACAATCTGGAAGGCCGAGCTCCTGGGAGAAAGGCTAGAAAATCTTCCTTCGGTTTCTGAGATGGGCCATTTGTAGTGTACCAGCCACTCATGAACAAAGGTTAGAGAGGGCTGATGATATATCACACAAGGAGAACCACAATTCTAATAAAATGCCTGTGTCTTGAGAGAACAACTGATTCCAGTTTCTCAGGCCTTCAGATACTGTGGACTTTACCAGAATCTCACAACCAGCACAGTGTATCAGAAAGAACTGGAATCTGTTCCTGGCCTGTGCTGTGTGGATGTACCCTTGCCCTCTCCGGGCCTCCATCCCTTCCTTCCCTCCCTCCCTCCTCTGATGAACAAGGAGTGACTTGGACAAAGGGACTGCTGGGGTCTCTGGCAGCCCCAAACTCTCCCTTCAGGATCCTAGCAAAGAGCTGTACACACTGCACTGTGTAGACTTTGGATTACATGGGCCCCCAGGAGCTGGCCCTGGGAACTGCGCCATGGCTTTCTGAGAAAAGGACTGTAGCTGTTTCCAGGCTGGGGACTGCAAATGTGTTCCAGGCGTTGGGGACCGTTTGCCAGGGATGGACAATTTCTCCCACCTCCGAGCGGCACTCACCTCAGGGATTCCAGAGCCACAGGCATAGGGTGCAAACACTGGACGAGGGAGACGGCCAGAAGGGCGTAAGAGGAGGGCCCAGAGGACATACATGAAATAATTGAGGATGTAGGCAAAGGCTCCCTGGAACACAAACATGCATGATAGAGAATGAGAGTGAGAGACAGAGAAGGAAACAAGGAAACTGAGAGAAGACAGAGACAAGAGAGATGAGAGAGAGAGAGAGAGAGAGAGAGAGAGAGAGAGAGAGACGAGAGAGAGAAGGCTAGAAGGCTTAGGCTTGGATGAGGTTGTCTCAATCAGGCATGAAACTAGAAAAATGGTTTTCGGGAAAGGTCACGAAGGAGACAGGATTTACATGAACCCTCAAGAGACAGCCCTTCCAGAGTTCAAGAGACGAGTGCAGAAACACACTGTCAGCTCATTTGGTGAAAGCATTAGCTGTACTGAAAACAAGATGTTTTATTACAGTAAAACAACTTGGGCTGTCAGTGAACAAGAGCTAACTAGGCTCGAGAGCCCTGGAGGGCCTCTTAGGGCGTTTCCACTTAAGAACATGGGCTGGGGTGCAGAGAGGGAGCCCAGTTGTTATTAGCAAAGAAAGCATCCCCGCCTAGTGGAGGGGGGAGAGCTGATTTCAGCCATGTGTCAGCAGTTGCCACCATTGCAGGGAAGTAGGGAAGGAACCTATTCTTCAACAGAAGCAATTCTGAATCCTGAGAAACCTATGTGGATGCTGGCGTGATTTCCTGGTTTTGGCCCAGACCTGTGAATTTGTTGGTGCTGAAACCAGTTTCAGGCAAGGAGATAGCTTAGGAAACTACTGTAATCCAGTGGTGAGGGCATTTCGGCTCACACTAGGAGGCAGGGGAGAGGACAAGCACTTTGTAACTGACTACTATGTGCTAGACACTATGCTAAGTACTCTATAAATGTGTGATCTCAATGTTTGGGGGAGGGGAGGACAACTGGGGTTAAGTGACTTGCCCAGGGTCACAGAGCTAGCAAATGTTAAATGTCCGCAGCAGGATTTGAACTCAGGTCCTCTTGACTCCAGGGCCAGTGCTCTACCTACTGCATGATCTAGATGCCTCAGATGTGATCTCATTTGAAGTAGTAAAAGAAAGGTAAAGGACTGGGGAGAATAGGGAGGAAACTCTCTCCTTCATAAAACTTGGCAACATAATGGCTGGGAGAATGATAAAGCCAGCTCTCGCCCACTGCTAGTTGCCATGGGTGAGTTTGCTAAAATTACTTGGGGAAATAGAGACAGCAACACTGGCTATTAAAATGAAAGCGAAATTTCAGCTGGGCCCTTTTCCCACAAGGGCTGCAGATGCCGCCACGTGATCGGGCGTCACCGCCAACCAGTGGCGAGGAAGAGCCGCCTCTGCAGGCCGCTCCCTACCTCGGACTTGCCGATGATCAGCTCGGACCAGGTGTTCCACTCGTAGCAGTTGTCTCTGTCTTCAAAAGTGACTTGTTTTGAGTTCCAGCAGCAATGTTCATGGTTAAACCAGAAGCCCCTCAAGCATATGCCTTCCTTCAAGTCCGTCATCCAATGAGCAGAGATGTCTATCAAGCCAGCGAGGGAACCTGATGGAGGGCAAGGCCAAGCTCAGATATCAGCTTCCTTGATCAGTTTATTTACAGAAGGAAAGGGGTGAGGAACCCAAAGTCTAAACACAGATATATCTCACTCGATTTAAAACAATTTTTTCTGCCGCTCGAACTTGGCAAACATCAGCAAACACAGGCATTTCCCCACATAGCTGAAACATTCCTCCAAGCGTGTACACTTTGGTCCTTTTTTCTAAAACATACAGGGTAACCCAAACCCTAACTAACGACTCCCGACTCTATCAAGTCTTAGGGCGTCCTGCACACCAAAGCCATCCTATTTGTCATGCTCCTTCTGACTCTCATCCTGACCTCTCCTGACCTTTAGACTTTAAAAATAAGTGACTGCTGCTGTCCTTCTCTCGGTACCTTATTCATACCATCAGATACATGAAAGTGATTCCAGAGATGACCAGCCTTCCACATGGAATCAGGTGCCTCCATCTGCTCGCTTAGCTGGGGCTGCTTTTGCACCTGGGTCACCATCACCCTCCAAAACCTGCTTCCTCACTAACTTCCACATCCACCTTGAACCCGCCCAACTCCAACGTTCCACTTCTTCAGCCTGCCCTTGAACTCCAGACCAGAGCGATCATTGTGAGCTCAGATGTTCCGGAGCGGCCATCCTTATCTGCCATTGTAAATGGAGAAATGAACACCCTGGCTCCTCAGATCAATCTGCCACCAGCCAGGCGAGAGTGATGGTTTCAATCTCATAGTCCTGGGACATGCTCCTAAATCTGCTCTGCTGAGGGTCTGTGCTATACAGCTATGACACTGAGGAGCGCTCCCAGCTCTGCCCCCCCTTCCTCACCAGGAACGGCCCTGCCTGCGCAGCTAGTGAACTTAGTGGCCAAGTTGTCTTCAACTGCATTCGGACCTTCAGCATGATAGGAAGATTGGCCATACCTGCCAAGAGCCCAATAAGCAGCATCAGCAGCCAGCCCGAAAAGGCATCACTCACACGGTGAATTAGGGCCCAGGTAGACTCTTTGCTTTTATTGGTGATCTGCAGAGAAATATTGCACAGAACAGATTACGCACTAAGAGGGTCTGATACACTCACTCACTTGTATTTCTGTCGATATTCCTTCAAAAACAAAGCATTTTATTGTCTCCTGAAAGAGAGTTAGACTTAACACAAAAGTTATGTTTTAAATGCCCAATTTCCCCAGAAATTGGAGGCTACCCCAGAAGTACCTGCAAAGTACCTATCAAATAGGGATTCAGTGGAATAGTCCCACTTTCTGATGTCCCTGACCTCTGTCACAACCCATCCTGATCCCTCAATGCCCATGAATTTCATCAGCTCAGTTATCGATCTCTCCCTATCTTACTTTCTCTCTCTGACTCACGCCCCACCCCAACATCCCCATCTTTTATGAAAAAGAAGATTGAGCAAGCAAAGCCCCAACCTCTCAATTTGAAGCAGGCTCTCTGCTCTTGCCATGGCCCTGCCTCCTACCCAGACTCCACTTCTTCCCTTTTCTGAAATCTCACAGACCAAGAAATACCTTCCCTGCTTACATCCTTGGTTATCCCTTCCTCAGAAGGCTCATGTTAGGCCATAACTCTTCCCTTGAGAGTTCAAGAAATGAACCATAATAAAGGTCTGTGTGGTTTTAAGCATTAATTGGTCTTTTGCAAAACCAACCCAAGTCCTAAAGTGGCTAGAGATAGACTGGAAGCACTATAATATAAATGATACCATCTAAAACATTGCTTCAATGGCTGTTAAGAACAGAATTTGAGATACCTCTCCCAGGATCACATCACCTTGAAGCACCAATAACCCGCAGGCAGACTCCTAGAAGCAGCTCTGAAAACAGCAGCATCAAAAAACCCTGAAACTTGGGAGAGTACCTCCCTATCCCTAAATAAGCAGAGCCCAACTTTAACATAAAGTTCAAAGTCAAGAAATAGGATGGGAAAATGAACAAACAACAACATAAAAATTGACCATAAAAACTATGGTGGCAGGAAAGATCAAGACAAACGAAGAAGAAGATGTAGTTTCCTTCCTTATCTCTTTTAATTAAATCTATTTTTGCTTTTGCTTGATCTGAGATCGGGATTGCTTTTTTCACTTCAGTCGAAGCATAACAGATTCTGCTCCAGCCTTTTAACTAAGAAGAAAATGGTATAGAAACAATTGTGAACAAAGAATCACATTAAAATGCTAGAATGACCCCAAGCCCAACAAGAATTCCTGGAAGAGTTATAAAAGAGATGAGTAGTAGAAGAAAAATTGGGAAAAGAAAAGAGAGTGACACAAGAAAATTATAAAAAGAATTGTTTGTCCTTCATTCTCGAAGAGGACCAATGTCATGAGGAAGGTGATATCTTGGCTTGTGAGTGCACTGGATTGAAGTGAGGGCCAGCTGTACAGTCACTAGCCTCACCCTCTCCTCCAATTCTATGACAAGACATAGATCAGGATGACAGGAGATGGTCCCAGATGCAGAGGACGACCTCTTTAAACTAAGGTTTTTCTCAGGTCTTAGTCTGGCTGAGGTAACACACATTCAATGACTGAGGCTAGGTAAGAAATGAGGTTTAAAAAAAAGACCTTTTACTTTTACTTACTCAAAACAAAAACCCAAACAAACAAAACCATCAAAATCCCAAACAACCAACAACAACCCAATCTGGGAGGGAAAGACCCTCTGGGTTTCTTGCCAGAACAGAAACAATTGCTATCTACATTTACTCCGAGCCAACAAAACCCAAACAACGACCAACTGAGACTAAGGTTGGGGCCCATTATTGGCCAATCTGTGAGAGTCAGAGTGATTTCAGTTTAAGGCATAATCAAGAAGCTCCATTTGAATCTAAAAGGCTTTATCAAGGCCTGGTTTCCAGAGCTCAAAGTCAAGAAATTTATATTCCTTATAAGGTCTTTTCCAGGTCTCTGAAGCAACACCCAATTCAGTGATTTAAGTTTGGGTAACACAAGAAGCAAAAAACCTCATCTGCCTATTCAAAAAATAAAATTAAATTAAAAAAGAAAACAGAATGAACAATTTCGTAAAAGAGGGGAAAAAACACTGAAGAAAATAACATCTTAAAAGAACAGAATTAACAGTAAAATTTATATTTTAATATATTTAACATCTACTGGTCATCTTGCCATCTGGGGGAGGGGGTGGGGGAAAGAGGGGAAAAATTGGAACAAAAGGTTTGGCAATTGTCAATGCTGTAAAGTTACCCATACATATAACCTGTAAATAAAAGGCTATTAAATTAAAATAAAATAAAATAAAACTTAACAGTAAAAGAGGCACAAAAATTCACTGAAGAACAAAACTCCTAACAAAGCAGAATAGTTCAGCAAAAAAGAAAATACAAAAATCCCACTGAAGAAAATAATTTCTTATAAATTAAGATTGGGCAAATGTGAGCTAATGATTCCATGAGACACCATGAAACAATAAAGCAAAAGAATGAAAGAATAGAAGAAAATATGACTATCTCATTGGAAAAACAACTAACCTAGAAGCTGACTCAAGGAGAGAGAATTTAAGAACTACTGGACTGCCTGAAAGTCACAACCAAAGAAATGAGCCTAGACATCAAATTTCAAGAAACTATCAGGGAAAACTGCCCCGATATTTTAGATCCAGAAGATAAACTGAAAGAATCCACCAATCACCTCCTAATTTACATCCCAAAATGAAAACTCCCAGGAAGAAATATTATAGTGTTCAAATTTCAGTGTTCTCATATCAAGGAGAATGTATTACAAGCATCCAGAAAGAAAAAATTCAAATACTATGGAGCCACAGTTGTTAGACTCATATGAGAGTAACAGCTTTCACTTAAAGGAACAGAGGGCTTAGAACATGATATTCCAAAAAGCAAAGGAGTTCAGATTATAACCAAGAATAACCTACTCATCAAAACTAAGCATAATCCTCGGGGTGTGGGGTAGAGAATGGATACTTAATGAAATAATTTCCAAGGATTTCTGATAAAAGATCAGAGCTGAAGAGGAAATGTGACTTTCAAATAGAAGACTCAAGAGAAGTATAAAAAGATAAACATGAGCAAATTTGAAGAGCAAGGAATAGTCTACTGTCGGACCTATGGGAATTCTTGATCAAACAAGAGATAAAGAGCTTTATGAAATACAAAAGAGATAGTTTTGATTATATTAAATTAAAAAGCTTTTGTACAAACAAAACCAATGCAACCAAGAGTAGAAGGAAAGCAGAAATCTGGGAAAGTCTTTACAGCAAGTGTCTCTGATAAAGATCTCATTTCTCAAATATGTAGAGAACTGTGCCAAAGTTGTAAGAATACAAGCCATTCGCCAATAGAAATATGGTCAAAAGATATGAACAGATACTTTTCAGATGAAGAAATCAAGGCCATCTATAGGTATAGAAGAAGTGCTTTAATCACTTCTCAATAGAGAAATGCAAATTTAAACAACTCTGAGATACCAACTCACACATATCAGATTGGTCCAAGATGATAAAAAAGGAAAATGATAAATGTTGGAGAGGACATGGGAAAACTGGGACACAGATGCATTGTTGATAGACTTGTGAACTGGTCCAACCATTCTTGAGAGCAATTTGGAACTATGTCCAACCAAACTGTGCATGCCCTTTGACCCAACAATACCACTACTAGGTCTGTATTCCAGAGAGATCATTAAAAAAAGGGAAAAGGATCCACATGTGCAAACATATTTATAGCATCTCTTTGTAGCAGCAATATACTGAAAAATGAGAGGATATACATCAACTGGGGAATGGCTGAATAAGCTGTGGTATACGAATGTAATGGAATACTACCTTTGCAATAAGAAATGATGAACAGCTGGATTTCAGAAACCAGGAAAGACTTATACTGAAGCAAAGTGAAATGAGCAGAACCAGGAAAAGATTGTACACAGTATCAGCAAAACCCGTGTGATGATCAACTAGGACTGATTCAGCTCTTCTTTAGCAACAAAGTGATCTAACACAAGTACAAAGGATTTAGTAAAGAAAATGCTATCCATCACTAAATAAAGAACTGACCAACTCTAAATACAAGATTGAAGCATATTTCTCTCTCTCACTATTTTTTCACGTTTTTTTCCCCCTTTTTGATGAGTTTATTCTCTCACTGTAACTAATACAGAAATGTGTTTTTCGTGATAACACATGTATAAGTTAGATCAAACTTGCCTACCTTTTTCAGAAGAGAACGAGAGGGAAGAACTTTGAAACTCAAAATATTATTTAAAAGAATGAATGCTAAAAATTTTCTTGTCATGTATCTGGGGAAAAAAATAAAATACTATGATATAAAAAAATCAAAATAAAAAAAGGTAAACATAAGAGAGTATCATAAGGGGCCCAATAAAGTTAAACTGTTTACATCCCTACATGGGAAGATGATACTAAGATCCTGAGAACCTTATTATTAAGGCAGTATATCTATCGACATAGATAGAAGGCACCAGTGTGAGTCAATTATGTTGAAATGATCTCCTTCTATCCAAAAAAATGGAGGGACAAAAAGAAAGATGTACTGGGAAGAGGAAGGCAAGATAGAATGGGGAAAATTATACTTTAATTTGCATTCAAAGTTCATTAGTTCTCTGGCAGTCTTTGGAACTGTCTCGGGTCACTGTATTGATCAGAGTAGTCACGTCTTTCATAGCTGATCATCATTACAACATTGATGTTACTGTGCACATATGATCTCCCAGTTCTCATTTCACTTTGCATCAGTTTCTATAGGTCTTGCCATGGTTTTTGGAAATCAGCTCCCTCATCATTTCTTATCACAATCATATGTCAAAACCCGTTCAGCCATTCCCCAATTAATGAGCATCCTCTCAATTTCTAATTCTTTACCACCACAAAAGAGCTCTCTTTGATCTCTTTAGGATACACACTCAAAATTTAAAAAGGAAATATTAAAACTAAATAATACTTTTTTAAAAAGAACACAATCTGGCACAATTTGTGCCAGGTTTCTTCTTGCTTGAATTGATTTGTGAGTCCAGGCACTTAAAACTCTTAAGACTTTGAGCAACACCACAAATGCAAGCCAATTATTTCCAATCATTTGGAAAATCAGAAGTTTTTAAAACAAGGCCCGGCGTAATTTGGAACGCTAAATTGCTGACATCATTTGTCAGTGAGAAAGCCAATCCTAAAATGGGGAGGCTGAGCACGTGCTCTGACAATCACAAAAAGAACTATGGTCTCTGAATGGTCTTTTAAGCTTGTAAAGTCAGTCTATTGTTCCTTGACCCCCAGACAAACGTGCTGGAGTTTTTTTTTTTTTTTTTTTTTTATTAATGACTACTGAACAGCGAAGAGGAAAATCCTCCCAAGGAAAGACAGAGTCCATTTGCTCTATGGAAAGCTGCTCCTAGGGCACAATTCCACTTGGTGGGTCACGTGCTCAGGAGCCTTCAAACCCAAGGTGGATGTCCACAAAGCTGGGACATTGGTAAGGCCATTCCTTTAGGGATATATGCACAGACATCTCCGAAGCACCTCCACTGGGCAGAGGGCTGGAGGAAATGGACATTTTAGAAAAGAAACCATCTTAATTCTCAAGGATTGGGAGCTGGGGGAATATATCAGCACTGCAACCATTATTTCAAAAGGGAAGAACGTTGCTAGTCTGGCAGCCAAGGAGGAGAACCCAAGAAGTTTTTATTAGATGGCATCAGCTGAGGTTCCTTCCACCAATTCAAGGAAATTCTTTTTTTTTCCCTGAGGCAATTGGGGTTCAGTGACCTGGCCAGGGTCACACAGCTAGGAAGTGTTAAGAGACCAGATTTAAACTCGGGTTCTCCTGACTTCAGGGCTGGTGTTCTATCCACTACACCACTTAGCTGCCCCAATTCAAGGAAATTCTTAAACAAAACAAAACAAAAACAAGTTATTGATCTGATATAGATAGCTCCCTCCAGAAAAATATCTAATTTTGAAAAATGTTCAAAGGACATACTTAATTCCAATTCAAAGCATTATTCTTTTATTCGTAAAATACGTTACGGATTGCTAGGATCGTAGTAACAAATTACGGTTTGCCCTTTCTTCGGGAAGCTATCTGCAAACGTAATGTTGTCAACAACCATGAAAATTCACTGTTCCAGTATCTCTGAAGAAGCTGAAGCAAGATCTGAAAGCCCACCAAAGCCCCCAGAAGCTGCACCCAGGGTAGCCCAGTGACACTAGGGACGGGTGCTTTCAAAGCTCCTTCTGCTCCATCCATTCCACTGTCATATAGTCAGTTCCCCAGATCCCAGGCATCCACGTCAGTCACATACGTCCCACAGCAAGAGGGAACATCACATATGAATGATTCAGAGCAAATTACACCCTCCCAAAACACCCCCCCCACACACACACACAAGATGAAGAAAACATGAACTCAGAGCCAAATTTGGAGATTTCACAGAGTGGGCATTCTATCATGAAAAAGAACTGAAGGGTAATTGATACTCTTTCTGGCCTCTCATCTGGAGGTTATAAGAGCTGAGGGAGGCCAGAGCACTCAAATCCAAGGAGGGGGAAAAATATAATTAAACTTTTGTTTCTTCCCATTGGACATCTTTGGCCACGACCGACCACCCTTGCCTTACCTCTCGGTGCCTGTCGCGGTCCCTGGATTTCTCCCTCACCCAGTCGATGGTATTGAAGTCTTCATAGGTCCCCACTCCGGGGATAGGCTCCTCTAAGAAGTCCATCATCTTATTTGGAACATTCGTCTCTCCTCCATTGTATGACATGAACTCTGCAGAAAGGAGGAAACATACACGTCCACGCTAGTTGGCTTCTTAACAGATCAACAAGGATTTGGGACGTGGCCGTGTCCCCAGCACTGGGACAGGCATGGGAGGAGGAAAACAAATCCACCTCACGAGAAGCCCACACCCAAAAGTCAGCATTACTCGGAAATGAGAAGCAGTCTGTACAAAGTCACAGTATTGGGGAAACGAGGCTTGATATTTCCATGGTCTGTGTGGGGAGGGGGCGAGAAGAGCTGAAACTCAGCTATGGGTGAGATGTTGCCAAGAGGAGACACAGCAGGGAGACCCAAGGAGACCCGATGACTGATTGGTTCCAAGGAGGTAAGGAAAATGGAGGGGTTCCTATGTTTGGACTTTAGTTGTTTTACTGGGAATCATCAACAAAAAAGCAAAGGTATAAAATGAAGGAGGTAACATTTTATACAAACCCTTAGGATGCAATGAAATTGAAAAGGCCTCAAACCCCTTCCATTCCAAATTATCCAAAAGTTGTGTTACTATCTCTGGCTTTGCCTTTTTTCTTTTCTTTCTTTCTTTCTTTTTTTTTTTTTTTTTTGCTGAGGCAACTGGGGTTAAGTGACTTGCCCAGGGTCACACAGTGTCTGAGGCCATATTTAAACTCAGGTCCTCCTGATTTCAGTGCTCTATCCACTGTACCAGCCAGCTGCCCTGGCCTTCTTTCTTTACAAAAAGGCACATCCTGCTCACTCTGTCTTGCCGGCTCTTGCCCTGGGACTTCCATTCAAACCCAGCCTAGAGAAGGCTTTCCATATTACCTTGGCAGCGCACATTTATTACCATTTGGGTGGCGCCACCATATTCTGTAAAGACTCTAATTTCTTTTCGTCTCCAGAGGCTGACCAGAAGAGTGCTCCTAATTTGGAGTCCCTAGAAACAGGGTGGGTGTGAATATTTTTGTGTAGACCCAGGACCTTTCTGTGGAATCACTGGATCACAAAGTCTAGTTGGTCATGTGCTCTCCAAAGCATCGCATTCACCTTCTGGTCTGCTCCACTTCAACCCCAAACTGACCTGGCCACCCTTTTATCATCACTGTGCTTTCTTAGAAGGGGGAGGTCGCACCCTTCCAAGAGCAAGAGATTCTTGGGCATTTCCCACGAAGCACAAGCTTTCCCATTCTCACTCTTGGCCTTCGCTGATGTTTTGATTTGTGATCCCCTCCTGGCTTTTCTAGCCCATCTCCTAACTCTGGCTTTCACTACCCATCGTGGCACCTCATGGCCTATCATGACGTATTGCTTCAGCAAAAAACAAAACAAAACAAAACAAAAAAACCTAAACAAACAAACAAATAAATAAAAGAAATCACAGACTGATGAGCAGAAACCCAAGTCCTTGAAATCATTTCAGAGAATCCCAGAATGTCACAGCTAGAAGGGAGGTCACCATCTAACCAATTTTATATCGTGATGTACTCTCCCAGACTCCTTGATCCACTCCACTCCTTCAACTTATTAGATGGCCATTCCTCCTCAACACTTCTTAGTGCCTACAGTCTCCCATCACTGCCAGCAAGTGCTCCAAACTATGGTTTCATCCCGCTGGCTCGACCGTCCTCCCAGCACTCCTACCACAGGCCCAGCTTCCCTCTACTTCACTGAAAGGCTGAGCCCACCTGAGGCTCTTTCAGCTGCTGTTCCTCAAGTATTCCTAATTATTCATCAGTCTGCTCCACCCCCCCCCCCCACTCCTTGCCTCCCTCCATCCGGGCATGGAAGGAATAGTGGGCATTAGTGCCCATCCCATGTCCTTCAGGGGCCTTGCTTCAGCAGGAAGCAACTCTCTTCCAGTCATCTTTTGGGATCTCTCCTTCCCCTCTGCTCACATATTCCAGTTTCCTCAGTCTTAAGAAAAAAGCCTCCTTTTGACCCTTCTAGGCCAAATGGACCTGAGCCCATCTTATTACTAACTGTCCTGAAAAAGCAATCCCAAGGCCTCCATTTCCCCATCATCCCCATCCTCAGGCTTCTACCCCACCAGTGAAATGGCCTTGTCCAAAGGCTCCCTCAGCCACCAAACCCAGCAGTTCTCCTGTCCATCTTCATCTTTCTGGACCTTATGGAAGATTCTGGCCCTGCTAACCACTGACATCAAAGTTCCCATCTCTTCCCTTCCATTCATCTTGACTTGTGTTTCCCCTGATGTCTCATCTTTTTCCTGACCCTTTAATGAGGGAATTTCCCTTAGGTCTTGCCTCTCTGTGAAGCAGAGAATCGGGAAGTTATGAAGTCCTTTCAGTCCTGTCCAATTCTTCCTGACCCCATTAGGGTTTTCTTGATTGGCCATTTCCTTCTCCAGCTCATTTTAGAGATGAGGAAACTGAGGCAAACAGGGCAAAGTGACTTACCCAGGGTCACCCAGCTATGAAGTATCTGAGGCTGGATTTGAACTCAGGAAGAGGAGTCGTCCTGATTCTAAGCCTAGCTCTCTCTATATACTATGACTCCATTGAGCTGCCCCTCCTAACAAGCCTGTTTCCTTGTTTGTAAAATAGAGACTCTGGCTTCAAGAGAGGAAGGAGAAACAAGGATCAAGTGCTGACCAACCTCACCACTGGCGGACATAGCTGTTCTTGGCCCTTGGCCCCTTATTACACCAGCCTTAGAGGCCTTTGATCACCTGTGGGTGAAGCGCTGGGCCTCAAACATTTGCTAGCTGGGTATCTCTGGGCTGGTTGCCTCAGTTTCCTCATCTAGAGAATGGGGATCGTAACAGCACCCAGCTCAGGGCTGTTGTAGAGATCAAATGAGATCCTTGTAAAGCCCTTAGCATAGTGCCTGACAAGTGTCAGCCACTAGACTGCCTGCCTTCCTGAACACTCCTTCCTAAGCCCCCCAACAGAATTGCTCTTCAGGGCATTCTCCCACAACAGAGATCTTTGGCGACACTATTGCCACCCAGCTTGGCTGGGCACTTGCGATCAACCACTCGGGCACCCCTCCGCCCTTCCAGCCCTCTCCCTTATTACTCCCTAACATGTGGCTCTACAGCCCGACCAAACCGGTCCCCACTTTGGCCATTACACTGCCCCCACATGGGGGTTCTAGGCCCTCAGGGGCAGTATTTCCCACATCCAGAATGCCTTTACTTCCCTCTATCTACCAAATTCCTGCTCATCCTTTAAAGCCCAACTTGCAACTCCCCCCCCCCCACTGTCCCCCCCTTCACTGAATCCTCTGTGGTTTTCTCTAACGTGTCTCCCAGAACCCAATCCAATCTCCCCAGCATGCTCTGCCCTACTGTCAGGCAGCGAGGCCTTCTCCCAAAAGAAGGGCTGCTGAGTTCTTGAGCTAGGCAGCAGCTGGCAAGGAGGCTTTGGGACAGCACAGCCCCTGGGGGGGGGGGGGGCACTATCTGTCGGCCAAAGAAAGGTACCAGGGAGCCACAGGTGGGGTGAGGGCTGGAGCAAGGAGAGAAGAATAGTGATGGCTGCTGACTGGTGGGGAGGTGAACCAGAAACCAGCACTACTACAGAAGACTGCCCCCTGCCCCCGTTCTGAGCCGTGTGTGCAAACTGGTGAGCTTCCTGCTACCCATTGCTAGCAATTCAAATAGGAACAAATGATGCCGCCACCATCAGGAGTCAGGAAAGTGTGGCCCATGCGGGTGAGAAACTGCAGACCTTGGTGATCCAGGCTGCTACCCAGTGGAGGCCAGGGGTCTGAGGCAGGGGGTTACCAAGAGTGGAGACAGGCAGCTGTTGTGACCTTTCAGTTGTGTCCGATTCTTCACGACCTCATTGGGGGTTTTCTTGGTAGAGATAATGCAGTAGTTGGTCATTTCCTTCTCCAACTCATTTGACAGATGAGGAAACTGAGGGAAGCGGGATGAATTGATTTGTCTGGAGTCAGGCAGCTAGGAAGGGGCTGAGGCCAGATCTGAACTGGGGAACATGAGGCTTCCTGCCTCCAGGCCCCAGGCTGTAAGTCCTGATCACCTAGCAGCCCCGTGACTAATTCTTAGCAAATAAGACACCAAAGATGGAAGCCAGGTCAGGTAACAGAGGATGAGCGTAAAAGCACGCCACAGACCCACAGAGCCGCTCAGAACGGACCACAACAAGACTTTTCTCAGCGCTCTCCTGGGGAAAAGATGGATCAAAGAAGGGATGAGCCGGGACCTGGGCCGAGCAGATGGGCTCTGACTAAAGTTCCTTGTCTCTGTGCCCCCTGGGCTGAGCAGATGGGCTCCGGCCACAGTTCCTCATCTCTGTCTGTGCCCCTCTGGCTATGGGCAGACGTGGATGGGAGCCAAGGCGCGCAGCTGAGATGACCCAGCCAGGTAACCTCTGCAGGACCTGCACTCGCCGGGCCCGGACAGACTGCGTGCCATCAGCCTGAAAGAAAGTGCATCGTGGCCGGCGATCTCAAAACAACGATGGAGAATGAGTGTGGCATCTCGGGGCTGGTTTAGGAGGAAAGAGAGTTGGGGATGGGGGGAACGGAAGAGCAGAGGGCTACAGCAAAAGAAGAATTTCCAATTGCTTGATTGAGATCAGAGGGACGGTGAGCTCAAGGGTGTGACCGGCTTTGTCTGGGGTTCCGGGTGTGAGCCCGGACACACACCTCCTTGGGTGGGAGGGAGTAGGAGCAGCAGCCTCAAAGGCAGAGGCAGCACCAGGTGCTACAGCACTAACCCTGCTGCAATGTGTTGGGCACCAGGAGAGAAAGGTGCCCTTTCTCTAGTTCTAGAGGGAGTAGCCAAGGGGCAGAAGAGCAAGAGGGCGAAAGAGAAGGAAGATCCTGAACAACAGAAGGAGCAAGCCTAACTCTGTGAGGGGGAGGGGGCGGCAGTTGGAGGTGGATGGAAAGGAAAGAATGGAAAGTGGGGGGGTGGGGGGGGAATTAGGAGAAGAGGAGTTTACTAGCTTTAGGACAGAGGTAGCGCACCTTTTGGCCCAGCCTCCCACTCTCAGAAGTCCCGGGATGGCAGGAGGCAATCTCAGGTCAAAGAAGGGAGACTGGGCCTGCCTTCACAAGCCCTTGCTGGAGATGAAGTACCCAAGGCAAGAGGGGCAGCATGGGGGGGGGGGGGGGAAGGGGGGTTGCTACCTGGTCCTAGGCTGGGCCCAGTCCAAAAACCAAAGCTTTCCCCTGTCTCGGTTTGGTGGTGGCTGCAAGGAGCTGGAGCAGAGTGCCAGTTGAGTCAAAGGCAGGTGGTTGGGGGAGGGGCCGGAGAAGCCCCTCCAGGTCCAGAGAGAGGGCGGCCGGCTCTCACGAGCAGCAGAGGGCGTGGGCCTGGCAGACGCCACACTCCCTGTTCCTAGCTTGATGCGGCACTGGCCCTGGCAGGGGCAGGAAACAATGTCGCCTAGCTGGCACTGTGGTCACTCTGCGGATCTGAGCGCGAAGGGCGGCTGAGCTCACTCCCGGCTCTGGGCCCTCATTCTCTTAGAGGAAGGACAAAAGTTGCCTTTCCCGGCCAAAGCCATACCTGCTCTCTGCGGCTCAGTGTCCCCAGTGAGCTGGTGGCAGTAAAACCAGCCTACATCTGAGAGGAAGGGGCCAAAGGCCAAATCTCACAGGCCTGCCAAGGAGAAGTTAATCTTAAATCCCCAAAGCAAAGTCCTTGCAGCGTCTTGCCGAGCACCTGACTGAGAGCAAGGCCGAGAGCCAGGGAGCAGGGAAGGAGTCCTGGCAGGCCCCAGAGAGAGCGATAAGCTAGATTCCTGAGATAAAAACAAAGGCTGTGGGGTGGGGAGGAGGGAGGAGGACAGCCGGCAGGATGGAGGCTCCCAGGTCTGGCTCTCCATTCACATGCAAGCCAACACACCCAGAAACCCAGATTCCGCATTTCAGCCTGCATTTCCCAGGCAAAGAAGCCTGAGAAATTGATTTTTTTTTTCAAAGCGTCAGCAGCTCCCTATGGTCCTCGGGATGTAGCAGACAAAGGTACAAGGCACTTGATCTCTGAATGACTCAAGACAGAAGGAAGGCTCCCCCCTCGCCCCAACTTGTATCTGCAGCCGCAGCAGCGGCAGCCCCCCGCCCAAAGACAACATGACTTCATTCAGTAACTTGAGCCCGGCACCGTCCCTCCTGCCATTCAATCCCCGCGACCGAGTCGGAGCTCCCGCTGCCTACTGAACACGCATCCCTCCAGGCCCCCACCCCACGCTGGGCTCCCGGGAGCGGTGGGCAGGGGCAGCAACATCCGCTTACCTTTACGGGTCCTGCTTCATGTGGGAAGCCAACACAGCAGGCTGCATGTGGCCGCTGGGCAGGCGGGCGGCCGGCCGTGCACCCGCCCGCCCGGGGAGGATCGGGGAGGGGAGCACTTGCAATCAGCCCTGTCTCCCAGGAGCCAGCCACCCTCCAGAGCCCCAGCACTCCAATGTGATGTCACTGGCTGGCTCACGTGAACAGACCAGACCCCCTTGGACCAGCCCGGGGAAAAGGAGGCTTGTTACTGAGGAGGGAAACCTTAAAGATATAGTCTCCGTTAGATGCTGGCAGAGCCAGAGCCACAGAGAACCAAGCAGTGGCTCCCAGTCAACTCAGGCTGCCGATTCCCATTTAAACATTAGGCCCCGAGAAACCAGGGGGGAAGTAACATGAGCCACAGGCAAGCTCGTAAAGAGGAGAGCCAATGTTTACTACTGGAGGGAGCAGCCACTGATGACAAAATCAGGCAGCCTTCAATCGGCCAGGCCGAACCAAAGCCTGGCTCTGCAAATTGGAGAGGGCCGCAGATAATGGGGGAACTATCAGCTCCTAAAGGATTCTGTAAGCCGTAGAAGAGAGTGAGGGACAGGAGCCCCCGGAGCTCCACCTAGACGGCCATTCCCAATTCCCCTGTTATCGTTTAAATGGTTATTTCATTCAATCAGAAGCAACAACCAAAGCACATGTGGGTGTGAGGGGGCAGTGGACCATCTGCCACCGCCATCACCACAAGGGGAAAGCTAGCCGGGCCCACAGATGCCTAAACAAAACGGCGGACCAGTCGCAAAGCCAGGGCCAGGGAGAGGAGGCAGGCAGCTGCCGTGTTCCCCGATGGCCGCTATATCAAGGAAGGGCACCGGCTCCCTGGGAAGCTCCTCTACCAAGGCTGTTCTATAGAAAGCCGGGGCAAGAAAGAAGAGGCTGAGTTCATGGCTCTGAACAAGTCGGCCCAAATCCAGAGGGCCCACAGAACAAGATACCAACTGGCCTCATTTGGGCCTGAAATGACAGGGTGCCAACTGCCCGCCGAGAAGCACCGGGGGGAAGTCATCCCTATGCGGGAAGCATTCTGCGCCTTGTTGATCTCACTATTCTCAATGGGCTTCCACAGAAAAAGGATTTAACACTCAGGGAAGAGAAGTTCTGCTGGATCTGTACCTGAACGGACAATATTCTTAATGGTGCCCATAGGCCTCCTCAGAGCTGGCAAAGGTCACATGGGCAGAGGAAGCAGTGACCCAGCCCAGGGACAGCTAGACTCCTGAAAGCAGGAGGCATTTATTTATGGGACAAAAGGAGGCCGGGCAACAAAGCAGATTTCCCTCTAAGTGGCCGGGGCTGGAATGCGTCCCTGAGTCTGTGAAGGGGCAGGTTTACACATTAACTCTCGGGGCCTTGGGGACCGTCCCTTCTCTCACAGCAAAGCAAAACCAAAACACTGAAAACAGAGAGCCGGAGTCGAAGGGTTTGAGGATTTCATGTTCCAAGGGGTCTTCAAGGTCATCAAGTCCAGATGAGGAAACCGAGGCCCAGGGGGAGAAAGGAGGGCATATGACCTTCTGTACAGATCCAAGAGGAAATCCACGTCTGGGTAAAATAGGGCTTCATTAAATGCCAGATCTGATTCCAAAGTAAGGAGATGGTTTTGAACCAGGAGACTTGGACGTTTCCAGGCTCACCTCAGGAAGAGGGCTGGGGTCAGGCTTTTCGGAAGTGTGCCGGACCTCTCTGGGGTTGGCCAGCACCAATCAAGCAGCTTGCTTTCACCCCTAGGAACATGTATCTGCCTCCCTCCCTCACCAACCTTGGCTCTCAGTGCCCTGTGACAACTTCTCAAACTGTGTTCACATGGCACAGGAGGCTCACCAGCCTTTGCCACCGCAGAGGACAACGTTCCTGGAATCTGGAAGGACCTGGAGGCCAGAATCCAGGAGGGGACGGCAAGGGGTGAGGAAGGGCCCAGCCAGAGCATTTCATTTCATACCTGACTAGGTCCTTCCAGCAAGAACAAACCCTGGATAGCCGGAGGCTGGACCCATCTGTCCCAGCTTGTTCTGCATGACTTAAGGTCAAGCCCGCGGTCTGCTCCCCCTTCCCCGACGACTACATCAGCAAGAGCTGCTGCCACATATTAACCTATTCGTGGCTTGTGCTAATGATTAGGCTCGCTGCCTGAGGGGGGGAAGGGGAAGCAGGACAGGGGGCTGTCCCTCATTGGCCCAAAGCAACATTTGGAGGGCTGGGAGCCCAACAGCGGCTCTATGTATTATTATTGCAAAGCTGACACTCCTCGATTCAGGTGACTGGAGTGGAAAAGGGCCCTCCTAGGTGAGCCCTTTCATTTTACAGTTGGGGAAACTGAGGCTTGGCCACCCAACTAGTTAGTAGCTTAGCTCTTGAGAAAAAAAAGAGTACTCTGTGCCCTGGCCAGTGAGCTATCAGCTTCCCAGAGTCATCTCAGTCTGATCACCTACCAGCTAAACGTGGCAGGGACACCGATGTGCGAGCATTAAGCTCGGTGCAGTCCCCCAGAAGATAATCTAGGTCACTGAGGAGCTGCTCAACGGCACCCCATCTTTGGTGGCCTTGGCTTTTAATCCCGGACAGAGCCGGAGAGCTTCAGGGCCCGGCTGGGCTCACTCTGTGTGACAAGATGGCTGTTTTACAAAACCGTCTGTATTTCCCAGCAGGGAGGAACGCGCCAAAATGGAGACACTCCCTCAGGAGTTCTGAGATTCCTCAGAACCGTTCCCTCAACATGCCAAGCTCATGTCCCCCCTTACCGGAAAATGCTACATCAGCCACATGGAATGAGTATGCTCCCTGCCCCCCCCCCCCATAGTGGCCGACTTGCCCGGCAGCAGCTGGCAACGAGAACAGTACTTCCCAGACCCTCACCAGGGCTCCTTGGGGTCTGGCTCTAAGAAGTCTGACTTGATGGGAACCCTTGGGCAAAGGTAAATGTCCTTAATCAAACACAATGCGTTTTGAAAATGTTACCATCTGGCGGGCTTGCTCCTTTCAAAGTCCGTCCTGTGTGCCAGACGGCGTGCTGGTGCCGAGGGTACAAGTTCAGCTGTGCCATTTTGGAGAGAATCCTGGGGTCTGGGAGGGCACAGGGTCTAAGGAGGGAGGAAGAAATGAGACCATCCAAGAGATGGAAGAGAAACAGTAAGCACGCAATGGGGAGAAACCCGATCTATGGGACGGTCAGGACTGCACCGCGGCCCTCACCCGAGGCCCGGGAGGCCAAGCCGGCTGCAAGGAAGACCACGGAACAGTGTCCGCCCTGGGACACCTGGCTGAGTGCTTCCATACCTTCTCTAGACCCTTCTCTTGCCAATGCCCGTGAGCCACACAACCCATTCCAATGCCTTCCTGGGCATCAGAAGCGGCTCCCTAGCTATCCAAGGACCACATCTGGGGGCAAGCATCCCGACCAACCCTCTGGTTGCCACGGGGAGGGCTCGGTAACAAAAAAGATCCACAAAACCAGCCACCCCTCCCCAGTCAAACCCCAAAGCCACCTCGCCCCTCCGCCCCCATCTCACAGGAACATCCAATTTCAAGAATATTTTCTATCTTACTGAAACAGGCTTTAGCGAGTGGCGTCTGCATACCTTGGCCACAATGACGGCTCCTTCTGCTCCCCTCTCCAATTTGTTACTGCTTTTAACTACTGTGTACCCTGTGGCGACAGGCTGCCAACTCAATCAAGGACCGCGAAGTTCAGTAAAACAAGATGCTCCCGTCTACTATGGTACACTGAACTGACCTTGGTTCAGTAGTCACAGGGAGGCAGTCCCCGGAGGCGAGGGTGATCTCCACCCATTGGCAGCTACTGGGAACAACTGTGGGAAGGCAGGCTCCCTATACAGGGAATATAGGTTAGAGCCCAAATTTGCATGAAGGAAAAAAAAAGTCCCAGCTCAGACAGGCCAGCTGATGGCCCACTCTAGGCAGGAAGGGCTCAGAGACATACGTAGAAACCCTCACCCCTTCTGCCAAGAATAAACCTACGATTCTGTTTTCATCAATTAACGGACATGCACTGTGCTTGTCCTGGGTGGAGGAACACAGAGTGTACAGCTCAGGCACAAGCAGTTACCATTATGGAGAAGAGGCTGTCCAGGTGTACGGGGGTGGCCACCTCCCCCACTGAAGGTCTTGGCCAGCGATGCACTGAAAAGCTGGGAGCGAGCCCCTCCCCAGACTTAGCCACGTCAGTGTCCTTGGGTGGGGGGGCGAGATGCAGAACACCCCACAGGACCCCCCCCAACTTTTAGCATTATGAAATCCAGATAAGGACGCCGGTGTGGACACAGTCTAGCCACTTCGGGCCACCTACCATCATTGAAGAAGCTCTGTTGTGGTACAGTGTTGAGGGCTTCCCAGGGAAGACACAGGCCCTTTAGGCCCCTAGAACCACATCTCCCGGAGAGAACTTTGAGGAGCCCCTCGCCTTGTCTCCATGAAAAGAGGAAAAGTGTTTGTGGTGGGAGAGGGGGGAAGGAAGCTGCCCAAGGGAGGGGGGTTGCAAAGGTTTCATGGGCTTGCATAGGAAATGACTCGAAGCTCTCAAGAGAAAGATGCTTTCATTTAAGCAACTTTTGGATCTCAGTTTGAAGGATGGAATCAAAACCAGAAAAGGCTCATTTGCATTCACTGAATCCAGGAAAAATATACGGTGAGGGGCCAGGAAAAATCAATATTGGAACAACTTGACCAGAAGGCTCCATTCAGGTCCAAAGACTTTCCAATGGCTCAAATGACAAGGCATCGAACCCATTTCTCATTCTGCTAACAGCCCTTTAACGGCCCTCCACAGTCACGGGTTCTGCAAAAATCAACCATCTGCAGCCGACTGGGCCGAAGGAGAGAAGGTTCGTCTCAGCCCCGCCCCCCCCCCCAAACTCCAGGAGGTCGGGCCGGAGGCCAGCAAGACAAGCGATGACACGGCAAGGGCAGGGGAGGGGATGGGGAGCTGGATGAAGGGACTCACATCTCAGCCCCCCAAACTCCAGGAGGTCAGGCCGGAGGCCAGCAAGGCAAGCGATGACATGGCAAGAGCAGGGGAGGGACAGGGAGCTAAACAAAGGGACTCGCGGGCAGCCATTGCCCAGGCGGGCAGTGAGTTCAAGGCAGGGGGACAGATCAGTCTGCAGAAGTCTGGCTGCTCAGAGCACCAGGCTCAGCTTAGACCCCAGCAGATCTGAGAACACTGAATCCCAGACCGGCAACCCCTGAAAGATCACCTGGACCAAGTCCCTCATTTTTATAGGGGAGGAAACTGAGTCTCAGAAAGGGCAAGTCACTTGCTCAGGGAACCAAAAGCAAAAGTCAGACTCAAAGCTCCAAGGCTCTTCCCACCACACTGCCCTACCTCGATGTCTAACAAGTGTACTTGGTGGCTATCCAGGAGCCCCAGCCTTCTCAGCCAGTGGCCCAGAGGCCCCCATTCGCTTCTTACTTCATCTAGGCTATTTAGCAGGGGCTCAGTGCTGTCATTTCAGGCAAGTATGACTCTTGCTGATCCCACGTGGGGCTTTCTTGGCAGAGATCCTGCAGGGGTTAGTCATTTCCGTCTCCAGCTCACTTTACAGAGCAGGAAACTGAGGCAAATGGAGTGAAATGCCTTGTCCAGAGTCACACAGCTAGGAAGTATCTGAGACCAGATTTTAATTCAGAGTTGGTGCTTTACCCACTGTGCTCTTACCAGGGTCCTTCCTACACTTATTTCTGTTAATTAGCTTCTAACTGGACAGAAGGAAGGCTTCTGACTTCACTAGAGATTGGAGGTTCTTGAGCCGGGGTGTATGGGTAGATTTCTGGGAGTCCATGAACATAGATTGGGGAAAAAAAATCCCATCTTGGTTTTTCCTAATTTCTGCCTGAAACTTAATGTTTCTTTTGATGATTTCAAAATGCTCTGCCTCTACTCTCAGAAGGCTCTGTCCCCGGGCTTCTTCCCCAGACTGCCCAAGGGAGCCATGACCCCAACTAGGCAGAGGGAGAGCCAGCACTGGTTCTGCCCAAAAGGCCAAGAGTACCTAGGCCAGGGGCTCAGAGGCCCAGCTTCGGTGCAACACAACAAAGCACAGGCCCAGTCTCAAAATGCGATCGCGCAAGGGGCCCGCAGGACTCTCTGGGCCATTTTCTTTATTCAGCATGAGCCAACTCAAATGCCAGGCCTCCCTACCTCAGGTAGAGGGATGGGCCGTTCTGGTACAGTAGGAACGGTGGCTCATTTAGGGCATTCAGGATTTTTCAGATGGCCCTGGTGTCCTGAAGGGACTGTTCCTACTAAAACCAGGCAGCGGACCACAAAGTCCATGCCCCTTAGCAAATGCTTTACCATCTTGGCTGCTCAATTTTCCCTTCTATATAAAAGGGGGTTGGACTAGATGGCTTTGGAAGTGCCTTCAAGCTCCTCGGAGCATTCTAACTCTGGCAGAATACACGTTGCCTAAGCAACATTTCCGTTTTCACTCCTGGGCCTCCCTCCCACAAGCATCTCTGCTTCCGAGGTCCATCGGACATTCTCCAGAATTGCCATCCCAGGTCCCCTTCCTGGGTGCCAGCTTCTACTGGCATCTTCTTAGCCATATGCCAAGGGAGCACAGTTATTCGCCTGGCACCTGTCTCTGAGCCCCTGAAATGTCACTCCAATAGGGTCAGCTCTGAGCTTGCTGCTGCGGTCTACACAAAGTACTTGGAACGAGCAGGAAATCTGAGGGTGTTCTGCTTTCAGGGAAAAGTCCTGGAAAGACAGCACGTCCATGGTGTGAACAAGATCAGCAAACGGTAATCTCAGACAGGCGTGAGTGCTCGGGCATGGCACCAGTCACCCTGGAAGGAATCCCGGGGGCATTCTGATGGCGACGCAGTCCAGTCAACAGACACCCCCCCCCCAGGTTACCCGAGAAGGTTCAGGGGCCTTCCAATGACTTGGAAAAGTAATGATTCTTCGAGTTGGGCTTAAGTGAAACAACAGAGTGAGCAGCAAGTAGGCCACGGGGCATCGGCAAAGCTGCCCAACTGAGCAGCAACACCTGGACCCGCCATCTCCTGGTGAACCCAGCAGCTGTCTTTCCTCTGCCAGCTGATGCATTGCCTGGACATCTCTGCAGCCCCAGAAGCCTGGAAGATATGGGGTCAGTGTAAACTCTCTCCCTCCACAAAACAAGGACTCATCATAGACAGACTGACGCCGTCCTCCTTGACACTCCCACCCCTCCCTTGACCATCCTCTGGGAAGTGGCCCAGGAGCAGCAGAATAGTGCAGGGCTCACATGGGCTCATCCCAGGGCCACTAGGAGGCCCAACGGCCTCTTGGTAAGCACTTAGACCTTGTGCCAGGTGGGGGTACACAGATGAAAGACCATGGGCCCTCCCCTTAAGGGGAAGACCCCCGAGAATGGTTTCAATAACTGAAAAACCAAGGGAAGGTTGAGAGGATGGCTAGTGTAAAACAGCAGGCTGGACAGTGTCCCGTTCCCATCTCTTGCACCGAGATGGAAGTTCACGCTTTGCTTGATTCCCAGAATTCACGAAAGTGGGCAGCTCTAGAACCTGAGAAGCCTGGGGCCAGCAGGCTTCCTAGCAGGAACAGCAGGCAGGGGCGGCGGCGCCCTCTAGTGCTCAGCCCAGGGAGGATCAGGCATGGAAAGTTCCAAGGTGTGTGTCCTAAGTGGGCCAGCATGGGCTCCATGTGCTGTTTCATTATTCCCTAAAGAGCCCAAACCAGGCAGAGCCAAATGGCGTGCCCTGTTTCCCCCTCCCCTGTTTCTGCCCCCAGTATGGCAAGAAAATCCAGTAATCTCTTGACAGCAGTGGTGTTCCACACCTAAGTGACAGACTGAGGGCACGGGCAACAGGCACCGGCTTTGGCCCCAAACCCTGAACTGCTACCCCTTTGTCCAGAGCCACCTCCTGAGGCTGCCTGCCTGATTTCTCCCCATCTTCCCAGCTCTTTTAGCTTCTGTTCTTGCCAGTCTGGAGCCAGATGCGCCACCTCGGACGCATTTCTAATCAGGCTCGGTGTGATGGCTCTCTCCCTTCTTCAGGCGCCAACCTCGCCGGGCCAGCCGGCAAACAAGAGCCGCTTTATTGGCCCTGCCTACGGTGGGGCCGGATTGTCTGGACGTGCTTCTGCTACCTGGTCTGGCGCTGGGGCTACTGACTGACTGCAAAGACTGGGGGCTCTGTTAGCTGGAGGAAATCCCGCGAGAAGCAGGAAGTCACTAGCCGGCCTCAAGGTGCACACCTTCCTTCCCCCGGGCATCAGTTTCCTGGCATGGAAAGGCGATGATTCCTGTCCGACCCAATCTCTCTCCAAAAGACGCACAGAGGTGAGAACGAGCGGCCGAGATGCCGTGGCTCTCCACGTGGGCCAACGGCTTCCAGGAGAGGCCCCGGACGTGCTGTGGGGGACCTCGATAAGTGCCTTTGACAAGGAACAGGAAACACTTATGATGGACTCACTCGAGCTATTAAATCATATATTAATATAACACTGCCATAAAGTTTCCTTTCCTAAGAAAAGAAAGGACAGGGTTCAGCCCGCCGGCTCTCCCCGGCTCCCCACCCCGACTCTACTTTTCTCTTGCTCTCCAAGGCTGACCCCAACACACACCTCTGGCCCCTAGCGTCATCCAAACGGTTCTCAGACGGAGCCGGCGGTCCCTGGGGCCTGGTCACTTCCAACAGAATACTGTTGATGTCATTGTTTCTGGCAAGAAGAAAGCATTTACCTCTGCCATATGCGTGGGACCCATTATCCAAGTGGTCAGTGTCCTGCCCCCCAGTCCCGCCAGCACTATGGGGTTTTTCTGCCCTCTTCAATAGGTCTTTTACCCTTCCTGAGTAAATACTTCTCAAGCACATACTGCACAGAAGGTGCTGGGGACACAAGGACAGGGAGAAAACTGTCCCTCAGTTGGGCAACTTGTGCAAAGATGAGGTCACTTAGGAGGAAGAGAATCCTGGTTGTCAGAGTGGGGAGGGAAGGATGTAGGAAGGCCTCCTGGAGGAGATGACAACTCAGCTGAGCCATTAAGAGAAGTGAGGATATTTGAAAGCACAGGTGAAAGCACAGGAGGACAAAAATGGCAGCCCTAAGAGGGAGATGGATTATGTAAGTACATGGAGGCAGGAATGTGAGTCTGGCCTGCAGAGTCTGTGAAGGGGGCAGGAAAGGTCAGGAGGGGTAAGAAGTCTGGACTTTTTCCCAGAGGCCCTGGGAAGCCATGATAGGTTTCTGAGCCCAGGGGAGAGAATGCCTCATCCCTGGGTCTCAGAAAGGTGATTTTGGCAGTCAGAGGGAGAAAGGGTTAGAAAGAGAAAGGAAAATGAAGGCAGGGAAGTCAGTGAGGAGGCTGCTGTGACAGATTAAGGGGAAGTTGGGAAGGGCCTCAATCCGAGTGGTGGTTTTGGAAAGGAGACAAAGTGATGGAAATCCCAGGTCCAGGGAGGCTAGAAGCCACCGGCTTTGGTAAGTGATAAAACAGGGGGCCGGAGGGAAGTGCAGGAGGAAGCCAAGGAGGATTCACTAAGTCCCTTGGGCCCAAGTGATGGGACCCGTGTTGGTCCAAAATAAGAAAGCTTGGAGGAAGCAGAGGGGGATGGAGAGTCCACTCTGTTTGGACGGGGGGAACATAAATGGAGGGAAAAGAGCTAGAAAGATGCATCTGGGAGTCCCACACAGGCTTCAGTGATCACCGAACCCATGGGAATAGAACGGGATCACTTAGAGAGGGAATCAAGAAAGGGAATAAACATTTATAAAGCACCTATTACATGCCAGACGCTACGCTCTGCACTTTAGAAAAATTCTCTTATCTGACTGCTATCCTCTCCACTTTACAGATGAGGCAACAGAGGCAGACAGAAGTAAAGTGACTCACCAGGATCACAAAAGCAGTAAGCAGCTGAGGCTGCACTTGCACTCAGGCCTCCTTGACTCCAGGCCTGGTGCTCTGTGCACTGAGGTGCCCCCTAACAGCCTCCAGAGAAGAAGGAAGGGAAGAGTGGACTCGAGCCAGAGGCCAGGGCAGGGGAGCAGGTGGAGGGGTGAGCATCCTGACTGGAAGAAGCTCAGGGCCAACACCGGCATCCCAGGCTCTGCGGCTTCCAGGGAGGCCCTTCCTGGTCTGGCCCGATGGGCTCTGTGACCCTATGAGCTCCAGGGCCTGCGTTTCTCCCTCTTTGTAGCCCCAGCATTTCACACAGTGCCTGGCACACAGGAAGCTCACAAGGAGCACTCACTGGCCACTCACCCATAGATGAAGTCAGCCAATGAGAACTAAGTTTCTGCAGCCCGTACTGTCTGAAGTGCTGGGCCAAAAAGAAAGGGAGCAATCCCACTGCAAGGCCCTGCTTGCAAGAAGCAGGTGGTCTGCCGGAGGGGAGGGAAGGGGAAGATACACAAATGAGCAAGAAGGGGAACCTGGAACTGAATTGAGGCCCCAGCAGGCGGCGTACCTCCCAGGTCTCTGTCAAGCGGAGGGACGTCATCTGTCATGGAGAAGTCCAAGGTGGTCCCCGAAATCTCCACCATATCTTCATCACTGCTGCTGCTGCGGAAGCTGTTGAAGCTCCCTCTCCGAAAGCCCGGATTGTCCATGGCGTCACTCTCGGAATCTGGAGGGCGGCAGAGACAAGACAAGACAAGACGGTGACTGACAGGGTCTCGGGCACCACCCTCCCCCTTCTCAGCGGGCCCACACCAATGACAAGGACAAGGCTGGGCCTCCGGCGAGCGAAGCCCCCGGGTGGCCCCAAGTGATCCGGCTGGGTTAACAGGCAGACCTCAAGACCGGGGGTGGCAACGTACAGGGACACCAGCCAAGGTTCTGCTTGGACCCCGACCTTCCCAGACATCCTGACGTCAGAACTGAAGATGAACAGCTGAAGCCAAAGTCATCAAGGCCAAGCACTGCCACCATATTCTAGAAGGGCCAATGTTCCTTGCAGGCACCAACACTCACTGACACAAGGTAACATGTGAAAGGGATTGGGAGGATGCACTGGAGACCGGTAAAAAAGCTGGGGAAGCCAGGGAGCCGAGGCAGAGTCGGGACACAGCCGTGCTGACTGGGCTGGATCTCCTCACAGCCACCTTGGGAAGCCCTTGCAATCACCACTGCTGGGGAGAAGAAAGGCCGAAGAGGCTCCCCAACGGCCAGAGCAGAAAACGAAACAGCAACATGTCTGGGAAAATTAGCGATGGGGAGACTGTTGGCACCCCAGAAGAATCTGAGCACAAATAATAAAAGGAGAGTCTGAAGCGGGAGTGGCTTGGGTTAAGGGACTTAAAGCTAGAATAAAAGACCTTCCCAAAAGTCTGCCTCCAGATGGCATCATGCCAGGAGCACCCGAGCCCAAAGGAGTGGAGCCAGCACCACAAACCATCCAGAGCTCAGCCTTACTATCCACACAGCAAAACCAAGTGGATGAAAAAGAGCTATTGTCCAGGCTCAACTCGGCTCAGAGAGCTGATCCATCAGCATGGCAACTTGGAGCACCCTTCAAAAGGACCTTGAACCAGGTTCGGATTTGCACAGGAAAAGAAGAGGAGATGAACAAATACTTGGCAAAATTACATGGTTTTCTGGGGCAAAGATCCCAAACTTTTCCATGAACTAAAGGCTTTTTTTTTCTTTGCTGAAGCAATTGGGATTAAAGTGATTTGCCCAGGGTCACACAGCTAGGCAGTGTTAAGTATCTGAGGCCAGATTTGAACTCGGGTCCTCCTGACTTCAGGGTTGGTGCTCTATCCACTGAGCCAACTAGCTACCTCGGCTTTTTTTTTTTAAGCCAATATTCTTCAGGTGATTTTACATGGCTAGCAATCATAAAATGCCAGTCTTTACAGAGCTGTGGGTGAGGACCGCCCAGTGGGCAGTGCAGGGCCACATGGTAGGTGTGAGCTGGCTGCAAGATCGGGGCTGGTGCTGGAGAAGACAAATCTAGCCTCCCCAACAGGCTGGTCACGGAGCCGTGTTACTAAGAAGGAGGGATCTCCCCTGGCCAGCAGACACCAAATGTACACACGTAATGGGAAGAATAAGTAGGACACGGTCCCCAACACTCTGGCACAGGCAGAGAAGCCACAGACAAGAACAGGCGCACCAACCGGGCAGGCATACGGACAACAGAGTTGGGCACAGCAAGAGCTGAGACTCTGTATCTCTCCGCCAGTCACAGAATTATTGAAATAATCGGAAGAGAGGGGAATGAGCATTGATTAAGTGCTTACTACGTGCAGGCCACTGGGCACTTGACAAATATGATCTTATTCAATCCTTTTGACAACCCTGGAAACTAGGTGCTATTAGGATTCCCATTCTACAGCTGAGGAAACTGAGGCAAAAGGAGGTTACAGTCTCCAAGCTAGTCAATGCGAAAGCTCCACTCCTGATTCCAGGTCA
Organism: Sarcophilus harrisii; assembly: GCF_902635505.1. Taxonomy (NCBI): domain Eukaryota; kingdom Metazoa; phylum Chordata; class Mammalia; order Dasyuromorphia; family Dasyuridae; genus Sarcophilus; species Sarcophilus harrisii. The sequence continues at coordinate 78,348,480 of NC_045432.1, read as the reverse complement.
AGTGTTCTCTTGACTGTGGCACCTCCTCTGGACATCCCAGATAAATCATGAAGGAAGACAACAGGAGGACAACAATCCTGAAAATGGCCAGGAAAAACCTCCCGGAGTTAGAAAAAACAAACAGCCAGATACCAAGGGAAAGGTTCCCAAAGACCCTGCTCGAGAACGTCAAACACGGCCCAGCCTGGCCCAACGGCGAGGTTCCGGTGCCAAGTGCCAGACGTTTCACCCGCTGCCAGAAGCAGGCCTGGAAACCGCTCACTGAGGAGTATGGCCCAGTTTTCAAAGAGAACCAGAGACAATCAAAGAAAACCAGAAGCCCAAACACACATAGGGCAGGAGATGGGCACTTAACAAGAACACCATCTTCCATAAACAGCCGTGTCTGCCAGCCATTTGCATGGAGAATTAAAGCCATTTGCACTTCTCACACCAAGATCAAGGGAATAAACTGTGGTTTATGAATGTGAAGGCCGGGGAACAGGGAAGAGAGAAATTCAAAGGAACACGGAAGGACGATTTAGCTGACCTGACTGATGCCACGTACAAAAGCAGAAGCTGGGGGAAACAAGCAAATGCACAACACGGGCATTCAGGGAAATGCAAGGCACGGCCCCACTGGGTTCTGGGGGACCTGGAAGAAGGCAGCCAGCTCCAGATGTGCACCGCTGGCCAGGCTCACTCAGGAAGAGGGGCCTTCTGTTACCGGCCAGGGTGGGTTTGATCAGGCTGTGACTGGTACATAGTAAGCACTCAACAAATGCTTGTCGTTACTGGACACAAATCAATACAACAGCTAAAAATCATGGCTTGCCCTTGTCACTCCCTGCTCAAAAATCTCCGCTGACTCCTTAGGACCTCTAAGATACAACAGCAATGTCTCCTGCTGGCATTTACGGCCTTCCTCAATAGAGCTCCACCACATCCTCATCCCTCAGTGGCTCCCTTTCACAATCCTCCCCTCCACAGGCTGTTCCCTCCTTGCTCTAATATATGGACCTCCCTTACCTCAGCTTCTTCCTCCAGGAATCCCCCCAACTGTTAACACCCCCTTCCTCCTGTATTGGCTTCTCTGGGGGCATGCAGATTTGCCTTAGGAGAATTCAGCCTGCTGAAACGGCCCAAGGGAGCCCCCCCGGAACCAATCAAGGCAGAAAGTCTTGGCACTCCCCTTCAAGAGAGATCAAAAGATGCTGCCGATGGGCAGGGTGGCACTGGGACCTGCTGCCCGAGCAGACTGATCAGGACAAAAAAAGCTATTCCTGAGTTTATGAGCAATCAATCCTGTTATCCTTGTTCTTTATATGACGAAAGCTCCCATTTGTTGATATTGATCAAGGTCAAAATAGAGGGCTTTTTCCAAGGGCAAATACAAAGGCTGAAGTCAGAATTTTGTGCAAGAAGTCAGAACCCAGTGGCCACGTGTTCCCTTCAGGAAACCGTTCTGGCCAAGCCTGGGCCATATGATCTGTGGAAATGGAGGGAAAGTTGAAACTGTAATCATTCCCATTTTGTGGTCATTTGGCCCTGGAAAGTGTCCTTAATGCTTACGTGTGAGATAAGTCATCGTGCTAGCTGGGGAAGTGAAGGCCCGACTCCAAGGACTCGGGAACCTGGCTAGCTTCTCCACTAGGGAACGTGCACAAGGCCTTCCTGAAACCCACTGTGGCAAATCACCGAGCCAAAAGAAGCATTCGCGTTCTCTCTGTCTCTCTCTTTCTTTCTCTCTTTCCTTCCTTCCTTCCTCTTGCCTTAAACAGAATATGAAGTTTGAACCTGATCCGCTGGCCAACGGGGAGCAGCTCAAATCTCCAAACAAGGGCAGGCACAGCACACCCCAAACAGCATTTTCAGACGGTCTAGCCAGCTTCTCTTTCTAAATACCTTGGTTTTCTCCCCTTTGAACAAGACCAACCATAAGTAAACCGGAGCCATCAACGAGTCAGCCTCTGCTCATCAGCTGTTTCAGTGCAGGTAAATTGGAGGTGCCTCTGGGAACTGGTGGGAGCTGAGGAGTTCACCAAGAGAAAAGGTAGGGAGAGCGAGAGACAGAGACACTGAGAGACAGAGATACACACACACACAGAGAGACACAGAGACAAAGACAGAGAGGGACGGAGACAGAAAAGAAGGCAGAGGCTAGTGTTTCCCAACTCCCAAACCCCAACGAGGGGGAGAAGGGAAGAACACAGCAGATAATCCTGCAGAAGAGAGAGTGAAGAATAGGCAGGAGGACCGAGGGAGCAGTATCAGGAAAAGCAGGGAAGAAAAAGCAGCCCACGTGAGACCACAAGCATCCGGGGAAGCAGTGTTCAAGGCTTCATGGAGGTAGTGTTCAAGGCCTCACAGAGGCCAAAAAAAACGAGGACTGAGAACAGTTGGCTTTATCAACAAAGAGACCTTGGAGAGAGCAATTTTAGCTGCAGCCAGGTGGAAACCAGATTGTGAGGCGGGCTGAGAAGTGAGTGGGTGTTTGAAAAAGTGCGAGCAAAAAGCCTGGAGAACTTTTGAAAAAAAAACTAGGAGTGTGAGGGAAGAGATACAAAATGATAGCCTGAGAAAAGAACAGGGCCAAGCAAGAGGTTTTTTCTTTCCTCCTTCCTTCCCTTCTCTTTCTCTCTTTCCTCTGTTTCTCTTCTCCCTCCCTCCTCACACTCACTCTTTCTCTCTCTTTCCTCTGTCTTTCCTCTCCCTCCCTCCCTCTGTCTCTCTATATCTCTCGGTCTCTGTTTTTGTGTCTCTCTGTCTGTGTCTCTCTCCGTCTGCCTGCCTCTGTCTGTCTCTTCCTCTCTCGAGGATGGGGGGGGATCAGGGAGAATTAATAAGCAGGAGCCAATGGATAGACAGAGACTAAAAATTAGGGAAAGAGAAGGGATGGTTGGGAAAGGATGGAGTGAAGAAGCCAAATAGAGGGGTCGCCAGAGCAGGGAGAAGGCCCTTCTCTGCCCTCTAATAGGGGACCCGAGCTATCAATGACTGTCCTTCCAGAATACAAACAGACCTGAAGTTCAGAGGAGAAGGGGACTGAGAGATAACTCACATACACAGGGGCTGAGGCTCACCCTGAGCTCTGAAGGAAGTCAGGGATTGCAAGGGGCAGAGGTGAGAAGGAGGAGGAGGAGGAGGAGAGAAGGAAGAGGAGGAGGAGGAGAGAAGGAAGAGGAGGAGGAGGAGGACCACCCCCAGCATGGGAAGTGGCCAGGGCAAAGACATGGAGGCTGGTATGGGCCAAAGAGTAGGGGAAAGCAAGGAAAGTATAAGAACTGGGAAGGCACGAATGGGCTGCAAATATCAAGCAGAAGAGTTTGTATTTGCTCCTGGAGATCACATGGAACCACTGGAGGGGGGAGGGGGGTGACCCGATCGAAAATCACTTGGTGACTGAATAGAGGAGGGATCGGAGTGGAGAGAGACTGGAGGTGGGGAGACCTCCCCCTTTCCCAGCAGCCACTGCAATAGTCCAGGAGTGAGAAGATAAGGGTCTGTACCAAGGGGGTGCCTGAGTCAGAGGAGAAAACAGAATGTGTCCAAGAGATGTTGTGGAGAAAGAAACAAAGAACAAAAACTTATACAAGGCCATTTCTTGGTATTTCCCTCAGCCCCTAGGGTGGCTCAATGGGCTGAATTCAAGGATGAACCCCCCAGACGCCGAGCAGTCCCCCAGCATCAGCAGTGGAGACACGTGTGGGGTGATCTAGCGTAGGTGAGGCCCTCTAGTGCGTCTACTAAGGTCCATAACGATCGACAAAACAAGGACTCATGCTATTTTAAGCAAACTTTCTTCCAAGCTGTCTGAGGTGCTCCTGATGCTGCTTCCAGCCCCATCTAGGGGAGCAGTGAGTGAGCAGGGATGAGGGCAACCACCCATTCCAATACCAAACCAAACTGCCAAAGCCTTAGTGTCACGTCACCACAGCTGCTCCAGGACGAGGGGCCTCGGAGGTCGGAGGAAGACCATTCCCCACAGTATCTCCTGTTCTTAGCTCTTCTCAAAGCCAGTAACTCCCTCTGCCGCTCACAGGGTAACAATCACCCAGGTCACAGAAGACAGCTGCCAGGGACGTCACGACTCCAATGGCGAAATTCAGCAGGATATATTCAGACTTCAGAAAAAGTTAAAGTTCAAATGGAGGAAAAAAAGGAGGGAAACTACACTGCATGTCAGCCATATTAATACTGTTTGAGACTACTCAAAACACTAGACAGTTTAAGGCTGGAACACTGCTGGGGCTCAGGAAACGACTTAGTGGATTTGGAAAAATGTGGAAAGACTTGGTCCTAAGAGACCCAAGACTTGGACCTTCAGAGAAGGGCCCAGAACAAGCCCACTACAGAATGAGTACACATCCCTGGGGCTGTGCGGTAGTGATTATAGGCAGCTACGTATGTGTGTCTATCTAGGCAGATAGATACAGAAATCTATCTGTGCTCGACTGAAGTCTGCTTGGGAGAGGTGGGGGGAGAAGGGGGAAAAAGAATAAGGGAAAAAGTGCACAACAGAGAACAGAGGAAAGCCTGCAGGAAGCAAAGATGGACAGCTCTGAACACAATGCGCTCCATTATTATCTATGCTGACTTGAAATGTCCCATCTATTGTAAACATGTTTTGACTCTTCTCATATGTTCTGCTGTGCACGTGACAATTTTTTTTTTCTGTTTTTTCTATTTTGTATTTAAGTTTAAATCCATTTAAATAATAAAAAATGAATATACTCAGACTGTTTTGAGAGGGATTCTAGCTCAACACCTTCCCCTGAAATCCTGGTTCCAATCTCAGAGCACGCATGGACTCCAGATGCTCTCGGAGCCTCAGTTTCCTTCTCTGTTAAATGCAAGCATTGGACCATGTGACATCTAAGGTCTCTCCCAGCTTAAAACCTGCCTCTCTGATCCAATACCTAAGATGAGCATGGAGAGAGCACTGTCTGGGCACCAGGGGCCAGGGGAATGGGGGGGAAGAGGGAGGCACGTGTACGGATTTCCTGTAACTGACGTCCAGATCCTCAGGGAAGGTTCACAATATTCTTTATGAGAGCAGTTTGCTGCTGCACACACGCTCTCACCCCCCCTCCCCTCTGTCCCCAGTACTGGACACTGGACACACTGAACACCTAATTAAGGAGGCAGAAATAAAGCAGTCGGGAGCCTCGGCTCATATTTTCTCCTCCAGATCATTAAGACAACAGAGGCCAATTCATGTTGGTGTAAGAGGCCTTTACAAGCAGTGCCCTGTCTGTCTGAGCTGCGCAACCCCCACGATGTGAACAGTCAAATTATGGAGACTGAAAAAGTCACATATCTAGAGAGTTTCAGCACCGGAAAAAAAGCCAAGTTAGAACACGAGTCTCCTTGGCCCGGTACTAGTGCAGATCCTAATTACCTCACGCTGAGCACAGCACAGCTACCTCTTTGGTCCCTTCCTTCTCTTCCCCGTCCCCAGCCCCAAACGATCATAACCTTCCTGAAAGCATTACTGAGATCAGCTCTTGCTGGCCCTCTCCAAAAATAGTGTGTAGAATCGGGTCCAGACCCAAGCTGGCATGTGACCGTCTGGTCAGATCCCTCCTGGCCCATATTTCTAGCCTTGCATCCCACTCCACTGTTCCACAAACTCGCAGCCTGTCTCCCTAAAATGGCCTCCCCTCTCTGGCCCCCATTCACATCACTCCCCTCTCCCGGTCTGTTACCCGCTCTCTAGCAATTCAACTCTCCAGGCCTCAATCACGGATCGCTATTGGCCCACACCAAGCCTCCCCAAAGAGGGAGTTCTATTACTTGGCAATTATCACTTTTGATTATTTAGCTCATCACCCCAACCAAATTATAAGCTTTGTGATGGTAGGAAATATATTTTATACAGGCATATGCTGACCGTGCAGCGCAATCTTAACCCTATCTCCCCCAACCAAGAAAAAGAACAGTAATCCTGCCATTCATCCCTTCAAGACAGTCCCAGCACCAATGCCGCCTCCTCTGTGGGGCCTTCCAGGCTTCTCCTAGGCCAATGCCTCCCAGCTCAGACTCCCCAGATAGCCACTCGTATGCGTTATTTGCATAGAGCTCGATAAAGTGACTTTGGATCTGGGAGCCGGACCCCAAGATTAAGAAACAGATAAATGTTTGAGATGTCAAGGAAAGGAAAAACAAGACTGTCAAAGAGGCAGCTTTTATTGCCCTCTAAGTCCGAAGGCGGCCTGGCCAATGAGCTCTCGGGGAGGGGCCCGCCATCTAGTTTGCTGATTGGGCCCCAGGCCCCCAAATGGTCAGGCTGGTTGCGGAGGACCTTGGTCATGTGTGGCTTGGCCTAGATATGGGCCCTCTGGCCGCTCTTTCAACACGGATCTGAGCTTTCTATAATCCAGTGTCACCAAGTTCTTTTCAAAAATAACTGAATGCAACAGTGTTCTTCCTCTGGATGGTGGAGCACAGAAGCTCCCTTTTTAAATGAGGTTTGGCTACAACACGTGATTTCCCTTCAAGCTCATTAAAAATGGATTTTGCTTCTATTTAGAAGATCTCACCAACATATACCTTGGCTTGAAATGAGATGACCGCTCTGACTGCCTTCTAACAATATTTAATTTCAAAAAGCTTGACGCTTGTCTGGGGAGGCGGGGGGGAGTGGTGGAGACTTCCTTCAAGATGAAAGAAACAGAACTTCATCAGCGCCTGACCGGATCAAATGGAGGAAGGAAATTCGTATCTGAATTCAAAAACATACAAGATATTTCTTGAGCGCTACAATGTGAAGTAGAAGGGTTTGAAGCACTACTTTGTCTCTCAAGGACATTCCTCTGTGATCAGTTCTTGTAGGAGAATTAAAACGACACGGGGTGACATGGGCCCAGGTGGTCTTTGTTCTGTCTAGTGTCCCACTGGATCTGGGGGGGGGGGGGGGAGGCTCTCAGAGAGCGAACGACTGAACTCGGTCACACAGGCTTGACTTAGCCCATGATTCCCAACAAAAAGAAAGACATGGCGTTGGTCTTTGGCTCCCCTGTGGCTGCAGAGGGCCCTTCCAACTCACAACGTGTGACTGGCGACCAACCACAAACTTCCATCGGGCTCAAGCATGAAGCAAGGCAGGCTCTCCCTCCCAGACTTCGGAGCCCAGTGGGGATTCGAGGGAACCGTTGAGCTGTACACATGCAAAGGTCTGCATTTCCTCTACCTGAACAATACTGACATGTTCACATAATCTGGGAAACTAATTTGAGCCAGGTTTGTTTCTAGTCAAGGTCTAAATTTTGCTCCCCTGACATTTTTATGTCACGTGCAAATTGCAATTTAGAAGCTCTAAGCACAACGAGCAGGGCCTGGAGGCTCAACAAGTCAGCCAGAGTAACAAAGGGCCAGCAGCGGCGTCCCAGCTGCCCAGTCTGGAGGCACCAAGTCATCGCTCAGGAACTTCTGATGCGCCAGGTGGTTGGCGGGGTGGGGTAGGGGTCCAAGACTTCCAGGAAGTCAGCGTGCATCTGGTGAGCTCAAGCTAGAGTGCTGGGGGGTACGGGAAAGGCAGCCTAACGTCCATCAGAGGCTTCCAGGGATCTACCAAGGGAGAATACTTTTGAAAAACAATGACGGGGGACCAGTTCTCAAAGTGTGTCATAAAACAAAAGTCATTTAAAATACAGGAGATGAGATCGGGAGAAAAGACCAGAGAAACAAGATTAGAACAAGAAGAATTCATGAATATAGTTTAGTGACCCAAGAACACAAACTCTGAAGTCAGGGGTTTCTTCTTCAACAAGAACTACTGGGCAAAATGGAAAACAGTTTGGGGGAGAACTGGCTTAAACCAACAGCTTGCAAGGTCCAATTTCTAGACTCAATTTTCTCTCCTTTCTCCACGTTCTCCCCCACCTCTCTCCCATGCTCCAATCCCATATTACCAACTGCCCAGTGGACATTCTCCACTTGGATGAACCACACACGTCTCCAACTCATTATGTCCAAAGCAGAACCACATACCCCACCCCCCCAACCCACCCTTCCTGGAATTTTGCTCTTTCTCCCAAAGGTTCCCAATTCTCTAATTGCCCAGATTCACAAGCTCAGTCACCTACTTGATGCTTTCCCTTCCCTTCCCATTCACATCACTTGCCAAGGTTTGTGGATTGTTTCTTCACAACAGTCTCTCAGCTGTTTCCTTCGCTCACAAGGCTATTTCAGGCCGCCATCTTCCCTTGCCTAGACCAGGTATCAGCAAGTCATTGCCTGAGCTGTACAGAATGGTTTTTACACACAATAAAACTTTATTCAAACATATAAAAACCATTCTTAGCTCAGGCTGTACCAGAAGAATCAGCAGAAGAGATCGAGCCCTATAGCTATAATGTACCTGGCCTAGACCATCACAATTAGCTCCCTAAATGGTTTTGCTTTCTGCTTTCTCTGCTAAGGAAAAATTATCTTTGTACGGGAAAGGAAGGAACAAAAGCGGGTACTAGGAGGTGACTAAGATAATAAGGTCGCTGTGAATGAGTTCAAGTCAGTAGGGCCAGATGAGCTTCATCCCCTGGGACTAAAGATACGGGAGCCTTTGGCTGATGAGTCACTCTCTGTGATCACAGCAAATGATCGCAGGGAATGATTAGAGGGAACAGATCTGCCTCAGGATTGAAGTAGGGAAAGGGATGTCTTCATTTTGTTTTAACGGAAGAAGGGTATAGTTTGGAAGCTCTGGGCAATGAGTTTGATTTTGAATTCTGGCAAAGTTCTAGACCAGGGGTCCTCAAACTACGGCCACGGGCCAGATGCGGCAGCTGAGGATGTTTATCCCCCTTACCCAGGGCTATGAAGTTTCTTTATTTAAAGGCCCAGAAAATAAAGTTTGTGTTTTTACTATAGTCCAGCCCTCCAACAGTCTGAGGGACAGTGAACTGGCCCCTTATTTAAAAAGTTTGAGGACTCCTGTCTATCCTGACTATCCATAGAGGGACAGCTTGTGAACATCCAGAAAAGGGTGTGGCAGTCATAGAAAAACAGCAGGGCCTCCTCCAGAAAAAGATCCTATCAGACTAACCTGATTTTTGTTTTTGACAGAGTGATTGAGACTGGCAGGTTAGGATAATGCGACCCGTAGAATTCTCCTAGCTATCAAAATCTCGGATAAAATTTCTCGTGTTACTCCTCTGATGTGGAGAAAATAGGCTAGTCAGGGTTTGGGGGAACTGGTCAAATGGGTAGACCCAACAAGTAAGCATCAATGGTTTCATGTGAATTCAGAAGGAGGATTCTAGTGGAGTGCCCCAGGATCTGTCCAGGGCTAACTTCTGTTTTAATCAATGGTTCAAATATTTTTAAAAATTTGCAAAAGACAGAAAATTAGAAGGGATAGCTTGTTACCATGGTAGAATGATTGGCCTGAGACCCTGAAATCTCGTCAAGCTAGAACACTGGCCAAATATAAAGGGATGAAACATAGCTCTTACAATTGGGTTCAAAACATCGATTTCACAAGGACAGAGTGTTTGCTAAGAGTTGACATGAAAAGATCTAAAGGTTTTAATGGCCCGCAAACTCAGTATAACTCGGCAGTCCAAGACAAGGTTGAGAAAGCTCGATGAAAGAAGGTCTGAGCTGAAGGAGACCTGCATGGGCAGAGAGGAAGAGGAAGGAGAAGGGCATTCCAGGAAGTGAAACAGAAGGGGATGAGCAGAGGCCTTTTACTGGGGACAAGGAAGACATTGACTTGATTAGGGGAGGTTTTGTTGGCCTTGGTTTTAGAAGACAATGGGAAACCAAAGGTGGGCTGATCAAGCGAGGGAATGGTGTGATGAAAACACTTGGGGAAGAGTAATCTGGCAATGGTTGGGGACCATGGATTAGAGAAAGGGAAGACTGGGGCTGGGAAGACACTTAGGAAGCTATTGGGTGAATTCAGTTGTGAACTAAAAGGGAACTGAAAAATGGGCCTGGGAGTGGTGGGACTGTGAACGAAAGCACTAGAATATTTGTTCCCCATGAATCCTGAAAGGTCCCCAGTAATTGGCTAACAAATACCATAGCTTTCGTTAAGTGGAATATGGCATTCAGGAAAAGGAAAACAACAATCTCTTCAAACTACACTGGCCAGATCACACCTGGAACGGCATAGCCGGTTCTGAATCCCATCAAGTTCCTAAACTGTAGGGACCCTTTGATCCAGCCGTACCACTAGCAGGTCTAGACTTCAAAGAGATCAAAGAAAGAGCAAAAGGACCCAGATGTACAGAGTTCCGGCACTTCTTTTTCTGATGGGGCAAAGAACCAACTTGGGAACAGCTCTACAAATGATGGTATACGAATGTAATGGAATATCGTTGCAACATAAGATGATGAAAGGGCTGGTTTCTGAGAACCCTGGGCAAGTTTGAAGAACTGACGTGAGTGAAGTGAGCAATAACAGAACAATTTCAATAAAACCACTGCATCTTATAGACACAGGGATTGCGGGCCACTGTGGAGGACCACCTGACTGCGAGGCAAGGAGCTCCGGACAGCCGCAGACACAGCCAGGGCAGGAACTGGGTTTGCCCCTCAATATGTATTTGTTGTTATGTTGGCTGTTTTCTTTTTGTTTTCTTTTTTTAATGTGGTGGAGGAAGTTAAAAGGAGAGGGGCTCTAGGATCACAAGTGGAAAAAAAAAGGAAAGGAGAAAAGAAAGAGAAGGGAAGGGGAAAAAGGGAAACAGAAAAAAGGAAAAAACAAAGGGGAATGGAGAAAAAGGGAGAAAGAGGAAAGGAGAAAGGGAGAAGGGGAAAGGGGGAAGGGAAAAGGGGGAAAAGGAAAAAAGGAGAATGAGAAAAAAGGGGGTAAAGAGGAAATGGGAGAGGAGAAAGGGGGATGGGGAAAGGGGAAAGGAGAAAGGGAGAAAAAGGGGAAAGGAGAAAGGGAGAAAAAGGGGAAAGGAGAAAGGGGAAAGGGGAAAGGGGGGAAGAGGGAAGGGGAAAGGGGGGAAGAGGGAAGGGAAAAGGGGCAAGGGAGAAGGGAAAATGGTGAAGGAGAAAGAGGAAAAGGAAGGAGAAAGGGAGAAAGGGAAAAGTGGAAGGGGAAGAGGAAGGGGAAAAGGGGGAAAGGAGAAAGGGGAAAGAAGAAAAAGGGGAAAAGGGGGAAAGAGGAAAAGGGGGAAGGGGAAGGGGGAAAGGGAATCTTTAAAGCATTTTTTAAATGCACAAAAGAGAAAAGAAAGTCAGAAAGAATCCCAGACAAGCAGCTCAGCTTCCAAAGGCACATAAGCAGTCCCGAGTAAAGCCCAGAGAGTCACAGAACTGTGCAGAATTCTGCTTTTCTCTGGCCTCCTAAGTGTATGAAAGTGTTTGTTTTAGTTGGTGTTTGTTAATGTTAGAATAAAAACAACCATTTTTCAGATTTCTTCCCCAAGAGATTTCTTTTTCTTTCCTCCTTAGATGTTCATGCTACCCACTGTGTGCCAAGGTTCCCCATCCCAGGGGCCCTCCCTGTCCCGGGCAACCCAAATGTCAAAGCTGGAGGATCACAGAACTAAGTTGCCCTGACAACACTTTGAGGATTGAAATATACAGAGAGAGTCTGCACAAATGTGAGTCCGAGGAAGCTGGGGATCATTTGAGAAGACTTCTCTAGTATAACAGGGAGAGGTGCTCAGAGAAACGCTGCAAGAAAACAAGCCTATTTCCATACCCCAAAATTTCCAGACAAATATTTTTGATACTTGCATAATTCGACGTTTAATTTTTCAAGGGCAAAATAGCCCTAACTATGAAACTCTCAGAGACGTACCACACACACCCTACCACAGGGTGTGGGAAACGCTAATCTGGTCCAACTATCTCCTGTGACAGATGAGGAAACTGAGGCCCAGGGACTTTACTGGCAAGTTGCCTTTCCTATGTTAGTGTTTGAACATGAAACTAATAGCTTCCTGGATTTCCCAACTGCCAGAGCTCCGGAGCCAGGCCACGAGTGATTTTTTTTTTCCCCTCGGCTCCAAACGTTTAAATGAAAATGAGTGTTTGAACCAAAGCCACCTCTCGAAATAGAGAGAAACTCCTCCAGACATAAATGTGATGCTCCTTCTAACTTGGGACACTAATTTTCAATGAAGAAGTTTATATCTCAAATCCTCATCTCATTTGGGGCATATTATTTTAACCAAGTGGAGCCAAAGCCTCCACATTTTGAGTTTCTTCTAGTTTCCCCGGCCAAGAAGACATCCCCTTTCTCTGAATGCTTAGAGCATTTACTACACTGTTCCCTGCCTCGGCTCCTAATAGACTTATTTGTGTCTTTTCTCTCCACTGGACTGAGCTGCTCCGGGGTCTGTTCATAGGGCAGAGTGCCCAGCACACAGTGGGTGCGTAAGAAATATTTACTGAATATATACTGACTTGCAAGTAAAGTACACTATTTTCATTCTCTTTTTACAAGGCAAAGTCATTTTAAGGGGAATAAAAACATTAAAAACAACCACTAAAAATGTCTCCTCCCCCTTTCCTTGGCAAGGAAACATGAATAGAGCCATTGAATAATTCAGGGAGACATTTTAGGGTGTGTTGTGTGGAACGAGGCAGACTGGTCCTTCAGTCTGGTGCCATGACAAATACCACCTACACCTTCGGCCTTAATTCGAGAATGTGTGCTTATTTACATCAGAGCAAGGGGCAGCTGGGAGCCAGGTCTGACAGACCGGCTCTGGTGGAGGCTGATGGGGGACTAAAGGCAAAGGCTTCTGCTAGAGGGGAGGCAAAAACAAAAGGGGGAGGGGTGGATGCACATTCAAAGCAAAGCAATCAGGGGAATGGGATTCTTTTCCTAGTCCTGTCCTTGATGCCCAAGTGAAAAGAAGTAGAAAAGGGGGGAAGAACACAGGAGCACAACTCTGGATCCTTTGGGGTGGATGAATTGTTACTAAAATGTAGAAGCTCTGTCTGGAAACCAGACTTAAGGAGAATTACAGCCGAGCCTCAAGCACCCTCCTATGAGGAAGGACTACGCGACGGACAGGATGATATTCCATAGCTTCCTCCAATAAGATAGATTGTATGTCATGTGGGTAGGGTTGGAGCACAGCCCCAATGCATTGCCTCTAGAGGTCCCGGAATTTGGGGAAACGATTCCAATCTTCTTTGGCCAGCCACCTCTTTTTTTTTTTTTTTTTTTTTTTGAGGCAGTTGGGGTTATATGACTTGCACAGGTTCACACAGCTAGGAAGAAAGCGTTAAGTGTCTGGGACCACATTTGAACTTAGGTCCTCCTGACTTCAGAGCTAGTGCTCTATCTACTGCGCCATCTAGCTGCCCCCAACCACCTCCTATTTTATGACACTCTTTCCTTTCTTGGTTTATATGCCATTACCTAATCCGGACACTCCTCCTCCTACTCTACCCCTAACTCCTTCTCTGTATCCTTGACTGTACCTCTTCCTCCTCTCTACGCTCCCCAACTTTTAACTCTGGATGTACCAGAAGACTTGAATCACTGGATTTTCTTTATATACATATATATATACATATACATACATATATATACTTTCTCCCTCAGAAAGTTTATCTTTTCCCTTGAGTCTCAACTGTCATCTCAATGCATATATAACTTCCAGGTCAGTCACTCTAACCCCGACTTCTGACAAACTACACTACTAGCATGTTTCTACAGTCTACATACAGGACAGCTCAATTATATGTTCCTTTACTTCATTCAGGTTCCTCCCTTTTTCCCCTTTGGATAATTTTACACATGAAAGAAACACTTATTGTTGAAGTCAGGAACCAAATGTTGAGGTGTAGACCACGTGTTGAGGTCTACATTTGGGGTACCTAAATGAAATTAGGGTTTAGTTAAGGTCTAGTGGCAGGTTTGGGGTACAGGGAGTCAAACAGAGTTCCCCTGCAACCCCCTTGGATTCGGCGCAAGGATACGGAGGTATATGAGGTCTAGTAGCGGTGCGGAATTCCCAATAAAAGCAATTATTGGCCCAGAGAGCTAGATTAATAAAAGAGGTTTATTACTGAGTTTAGAAGTAGGAGATAGGTAAAGGTAGAGATAAGGAGGGCACTGGACAGAGGGTGCAGTGGACAGAGGGTCCTCACATGGCGACCATGTTTGGAATCTCTGCAAAGAGGGGTTCCCAGTGTGGTCCTTTTAAGTCAGAGACTTAGCTCGAGGGGCTTTGGGGTGTAGCCCCAAAGTTGGCTCAGATCTGGGTGGGGCTGGGACAGGTGCGGACCTTCTATTGGAATTCAAAGGGACCAGGATTTGTGAGTCAAAGGGTAATTTACATTAACTAGGGGTGTTGGGAATCAAAGATTGGAATCTTTCCCACATCATTATCAGAAGTACAGAGGTGAAGAAAGAGTGCAAATCAACAGAAGGTACAAGACACCGATGCGAATGAATCCCAAGTTCAAGTCACCCAGAAATATTGTCAGCAAAAGCTAAAATCTCAGCAAGAGAGGATATCACAAATGGCCAGAAAGACAAAAAAACATATGCCCCAAAACACCATTTCAAAATGTACAAGATTTGTCGTCCAAGATAATAAAAGACAAAAGAAACTGGAATGCAATATAGTTTAAAAGAAAAGAAAAGCCAACCTTTATCCCCAAAGTAGCTATGGAGCAAAGCAGAGCAGACTTTTTTCTAATAAAAGCTTAGTGTTTTTGTTTTTAACTTTCAGACCTTCCAGGCATCCCTACTGAAGGAAATAGGCCCTAGCAAGGGCCACTGATAGTCAAATCTACCAGAAGGAAGAAACACAGTGGGGTAAGGCAACTGTAAATGACTAATGAATAAATGGTGACTCAAAATCGGCAATCAAAGAAACATTAACAAAATAATGACTAATACTTGATTGGGAAAATCCAGAGAAGGAAAATAAGGAAACAGGGAATCTTAAAGAGGGTAGAACAGGTAATTCCGAATAATACTTATATCTGGGATTAGAAGAAGAAGGGCAAAGGCCTAAGAGTGCTTATGCTTGAGTTTACAAACTCTTGGACTGGGTCCTTAGAATGAATAGATTGTAATTTGTGCTGAGAAAACTATGTATCAAGATGCACAATTGTTAAAAAAAAAAATTAGATTTCATTATATCCCTGAATTTAACTGGATTAATCTTTTCCCATAGAAAAGGAAAATAGTTTCAATAGATGTTTTTTAAAAAGCAAGCCCCAATAATATATAGCCAGTAAGAAATACCCAAAAAGAAGAAAACAAACTTAGACTAAGAGGTTCGAATACGATGTAGTGTTCTTTAGCCAAAGCCAAAGCTAAAGTCACAATAGAAAATATTAAGAGAAATAGGGAAACTGTTTTACATTTCACATTTAAGTATCACTACTGTTAAAGCTAGGCTGGGGCAGCCAGGCATCTCAGTGAATAGAGTACTGGGCCTGGAGCCAGGAAGACCCAAGCTTAAATCTAGCCTGAGTCACTTCCTAGCTATGTGATCCTGGCCAACTCACTTCACCCTATCTGCCTCAGTTTCCTCATCTATAAAATAAGCTAGAGAAGCAAATGGCAAACCACTCCAATATCTCTGCCAAGAAAATCCCAACTTTCAGACACAACTGAAAGACAACAAACCCCAAGCTGGGCCCTCGGCTTCACTAACAGGCCTGAGTAAGTCTTGATTTCACACCACTGGAGCGTGAGGATGAGCCGAGTAGGGCAGCAGGACCAACTAGAAAGACAGTCAGCGAGGGGCCAATATCAAGTCCCAAATCAGTGACTTCTATTTCCAAACTTGAGAATGCCAAAACTAAGGAACTGGTGAGAAAGAGAATAATAATCATAGAAATAGAAAAAATAGAAGTTTCATTTTTTTTTATCCATAACATTTTCCATAAGAACTCTCCCCCACCTCCCACCAATAAATAACATTTAAAATATATTATCCTCACACCACTATCAGACTCCCCTAGTTTGGAACCTCAGCCTCCCTAGCCTACACAATTGCCACTCTCTCCTATGGGTCTCCCTGCCTCCATCCGTGGTTCTCTCCAATCCAAGGCTCAATGCCATGAGCACAGATCTGCCCAGGTCGTTCTCTAGTTGAGTAAGTTCCAGTACCTTCCTCCTGACTCAAGCAAGGGTCAAATATAAACTCCTCTATTTGATAATCTCCCTTTCCAGGTTTATCACAGATCTCCCACCTCGGTGCCTTTGCTTTGGCTGTTCCCCCACATCACCCCAGGCCACCTCCTCTCCGTCTCTTAGAATTCTTGCTTCCTTCAAGGCTCAATTTAAGCACATGTCTATCCTCTGACAAGCTGTTCCTGATCACTGCCCAGTAGGGCCTCTCCTTGCTCCCTCTCCCCCACTTCTCCACCCCAAATGGGAGTATTTTGTACATACCTTTTATAAACACACCCACACAAACACAATTTCCCATAGTACAGGAGAGTTTAACCTGGGTCTATGAATAGACTTTAGGAGAGAAGGTGTGTATGAACTGGGATGGGGGGAAATTTACATTTTATTTCAACATAACCTTTTTCTTTATAATCTTATATAGTTTCCTGGCTCCTCTGGTTTCCATCAAGGTCCAGTTAAAATCCTACCTTTCCTAGTCTCTCTTAGTCTGAATGCCTTACTTCCCTCTGCTGACTAGCTCTAACATAGCCTGTCTCTCCCTTGCTTATTTGTCTATAGTTGTCTATATGTTGTATGAACTCCTGGAGAGCACAAACTATCTTGTGCCTTTCTCTGTATTCCCAGTGTTTAGCACAGTGCTTGTACACAGTGGGTGCTTAATAAATATTTACTGAGACAATTTTTTTCTCATGCTTCATTTATAAATTATATTAAACAATTCTGAGCAGAGGTCTAGCCACAAGCTACTTCACCAGACTGCCAAAAAAAGGAGTCCAGGACCCTGAATGGGGGACAAATCCCTGTTGTCACAAAACATGCTCCTTGAAGGGGTCATTTCATTTTTGCCTCTGTAGCCTGAAGTGATTAATGCACTGTTTACCACAAGCTCACTGACCCATTGCCTTAGGGAGCAGAAGCATTATTAAGTATATTTTCTAAAAAAGGAAAACTGAGTCACTCAGTGAGAGCAGGGTCTGAGGCAGGACTGAGTCCACAGGTTCCCATTAAATGCAGCTTCCTTTCCAGGCCCCGGCCCATCCCCATCCCGGGGAAAACACAATCAGCCTCGAATATACATATAACAAACAACTTAACAAATAAATATGTAAAGGATAATTTTCCTATAGGGTAAAAAAGCTGAGGCAGCAAGAAATCAACAGGAGGAAACTAATATTCCACTCTCAGAAAATTTACAAATCAAACAGAAAGATACAAAAAGTAGTTAGAGACCCTGCCTGGATTCAGACAAAACTGGACTTTCATGGAGAAGCTTTCTGGAGAGCACATCTGAGCTTTCCAACATTCCCGGGGCTGTCACAAATGTTGGTCCGGCTCTAGGGCATAAAGAACAGACCTAGAGATGCAGAGAAGCAGGAGTGTCAAACATTTGGTTTGGAGATCATGAAGTGATGAAAATCATCAGGGAAAGCTGATACAAACAAAGATACTGACCAAAACAGACCCAAAACAGATGGCTAAGTAATGTGCAGGATCAAGACAAAATTATAGAAACAAACATTTTTGTTAAAAAAAAAAAAAAAAAAAAGACAAGTATTTGATACATATGTCATTATATATAATGTCATACAATGTTACTCTACAACTGTTCTAACACTTATGTGTAGATGTATGAATACACACAAGTATCTCCAACAAATAATTCTATGATATTTCAAAATGTTTAGGACACAGGAGAAGAGGTGTTCAAGGAGGCAACTCTATATTAATGTTAATATTAATCAAGGGGAAAAAAGCAAAGCTCAATGAGCAGCGAGGGCGATTTAAAAAACAGACGAACCCAAAACAAGGACGAAAAACAAGAATAAAAATGGAAAAGGTGAAAGGAAGAAACTGGAAAATGACAAAATGACAAAATAAATAATAAATAAATAAGTTGCTACCCCTTCAGCTTGCTAACTGACTCATCCAAGAGCAAAGTACATTAGCAAAATGAGAAATTCCAAAGGAGGTATCACAAGGGAGAAGAAAATGATCCCAAACTATTACGTACACTTAGTTCGAGGCAAAACCGAAAATGTCCACGTAATGGATGAATATCTGCAATAATATAAAATATTCAACTTCATCCAACAGGAAATAGGGAACCTCGGAAAGAGAAACTCACTACTACAAATGAACTGCCACTAGAAAAACCTCCAACACGGGGATTAGACGTTTCACAAGAAAATTCTATCCAAAAGTTCAAGAACAAAGAATCCCTATGCTATAGAAAACTGTTTTGGAAAACAGGCAAGGGAGCATTCTACTCATTTATTCTACAAAACAAATCTGGTCCTAAGACCTAGCCTGGGGAACAAAAGGAATTTAAAAAAAAAAAAAAAAAAAAAAAAAGCGTTCCAAACCCGTATCGGTTAGAAATATAGATGTAAAAATTATTAAGCAAAGTGCTGGAAAAGCGAGTTCAGCCGTGCACTCCCCCCTCACAGTCCTTCCCCCGGCCTTCCCGCCAAACGGATTCATCATGGCCAAGAAGAATTTATACCAGGCATGGAAGGTAGTCTAACAGGAAGACAACGAATAGACTAAATCATATCGGTAACAAGAGCAATTTAAAACACATGCTTGTATCAATGGGTGCAGGAAAAGCCTTCAATAAAATACAAATACTCGTTCACGGTCAAAACACTTTAGCCGAGAAATAGACCGCTCTCTCACACGGCGAAGGAAAAATGTAACTGAAACCAAGAGCTCACGTTACTTGTAATTGAGAAACATTAGAAGTTTTTCCAATAAAAACAGGGGTGAAGCCAGGATGCCAGTTACCCACATTATTCTGAGAGCGCCTGAGGGGGGCCAGTGTTTCTATACTCGGGGAAAGGGAAGGGAAGGGAAGGAGCGATGGCCAAAAGTCATTCTGGGGGGGGTCAAAGACGATCGCTAACCCACAAAAATCATCAGGATGATGATATAGCCCTTTGTACAAAAGAAAATTTGATCTGAGAAGAACAAAAAAAATGTATTCGACGATCTGAGAGTTGGTTGGCCTGCCAAGACACACATAGACGAGACTTACATAAAATTGACAAGAAAATGAGACCGTGAAAATGGCCCAGGGAGCCCAGGTGACGCCCGGGTCCCGGGATATCATCAACAGACAATAATACCTGTTGGCGTATAAAATGTTCCCGCACTAGAAAACCACGTGGCCAATACCTGGGGAATGGCCGACTCAATTATGGCATATGAACGCAATGGAATATTCCCTGTGCCGTAAAGAATGAAGAAAATGAGCGATCCCAAGAAATGGGGAAAAGCTTCCATGAATTAATTCTGAAGTGGGAGATGTAGCCTGAAAGTCAGGGCGCCAGTAAGCAATTAAACCTCAAGCTAAACAGCCTGTGCTAATAAGCATGAATTAAACATTTAATTAACAATAATTTTGTTTGCCATCTTAGACTTTAGAGAAGCTTTGATGCAGTGTAAAGAACATTCTATGTGGAGTGAGAGAGGAGCAGGGTTGGGATCCTAGCTCAGTTATTGCCTACTTGTGGGACCTGGGCATCCGCCTCAGTTTCCTCATCTGTAAGTGGCACAGCACGAAGAGGAGTTAGAGGATATAATTTCCCATCTCTGCTAGGACCCTTTGTTACCATCTGATCTTGGGCAATTTGTGTCACTTTGGGGGAAATGGGGGTTTCTTCATTCAGAAAGTGAATATAAAATTGGTTAGATGATGACTTCCCTTCGAGCTGTGACATCCTGGGATTCTCTGGAATGATTTCAAGGACTCGGGTTTCTGCTCATCAAAGTCTATGATTTCTTTTATTTATTTAGTTTTTTGTTTGTTTTTTGCTGAGGCAATTGGGGTTAAGTGACTTGCCCAGGGTCACATAGCAAGGAAGTATTAAGTATCTGAGACCAGATTTCAACTCAGTCCTCCTGACTTCAGGGCTGAGTTTATGATTTATTGAAAAGCACACTGAATTCAAATGCCTCCACTGACACTTAGCAGCTTTGTGATCTTAGACAAGTCACTGAAATTCCTTCTCTACCTCAGTTTTTTTCTCTGCAAAATGGGAACAATAATCGAATGTGCAGCAGTCACTTCCTCACAGGACCATTGGGAAGGCCAACTGAGATGAAGCACTTTGCAAACTAGCAAACAAGCAGCTGAAGAGCCATCTGGCAGGTTGTCTTCTCCAAATAAAGGAACTGAGCCTAAGAGGACCTCTGCGGGCCTCAGTTTCTTACCCTATAAAATGAGATCGTTCCCTCTTTCAGGCAGTCCCTTTGGCATGCTAAATCTACAACTGTAAATAGTAGATTCGCTTGCAATAGCTGAATCACCGACAGAGACAGCACTTAACTGGCTCAAGCACCAAGGTCCTTTTGGGTCGGGTCACTGGGGACCACTGCCACCTTAGGAAGTGTTCAAGATGGACAAAGGCGGTGGGCATTTCCCTGAGGTGGCGGACCGATCCTAACGCCGTGCACCTGGAGAGCAGATTCGGTTGGGAATCTTACTTCGGGCATGGATTCAAAAATGCCAACTTTGCAAACCACACAGTGCCTTTAAGAAGAAAACGGGCATGTTTCCCAACCTCACTTTATGAGGCTTGTGCCTAATCCTTGGGCAGGACCACATAGAACAATTTGAAGTCTGAATCCATCTTCTGAAAGTTTAAAGAAAACAGGAACAAGAGAAAAAGTGAGGAGATGGGAAAATGTCTGTAATTTTTCCAAGCTGAAGTTGGGAGGCAGAAAAAACTTTGTAAGGGGGGGAGGAGGGGGAATAGTCCCTTTGCAGCTTCTCCGGGCACCACAATTAGCAAGTTGTATCAAGGTGATTCATAAATTGACTGCTAACCATGGCTAAATGTAGCTCTAAAACACCTGGGGTTTCGGTTTTTTTAAAATGAATTGAAAGACCCTATAGATTTCCAGAGTTTTCAGAGCTCCTGCTGCCAGGCAGATGGAGGCAGAGCCCTCAAGCAAACAAGAGGAGTCAAAGACTTAATTCATCCGCCCAAACACCTCTTTTGCAAATGGGTTATTATTTACACTTCGCAGTCCACACACCCATAAAGGCCAGATCGTCCAGGAACTACTACAGAGGTTGTGTAAGAAAGTCAAGGAAATTCCCCAGCAAGTGACACACCATCCTTCAGGCCTCAAGGAAAACTAGGTTACTTAGGAGAAGAGGGCCCCACAGGAAGGTGTGATTAGCCCCGGGACTGGCCTTGCAGGTTTGGATGAGCAAATGGGACTGTTGGGAGCGGGGTGACGGGCTCATGACTTGCAAGAAGAGCCACAGGCTCAGTTTCCTCACCTGTCCAAGGACTGGTAGGACTCCACGGCCTCCAGAGTCCCTTCTGGCTCTAGAACGGGATTCTAGGAACCTACGGCAAATGTCTGATTGCCAAAGTGAACACCGAGTCGACTGGGTCACCCTGTAAAAGGTAGTTCCAGTCAGTGATTCCCAACAAAGAGCCAGGGTTTTATCAGTGTTGGCCATCCCCTCACTGATGCCAATCTCTACCTTTCTCTGCCCAGGCTAAACAGTCTTCCAGAATGACTGTGGCCAAAAACCCCACCCAGAGCACCCGCAGGCCAGCCTGTCTCCAGAGGCCCTCTGATGATAAGAGCCCAGAGCAGAGTAGGACCCCAATCAAGCTCGGGTCCCACCAGCATCCCCACGGGCTGCTGTCAGAAGATGAGAGCAGACTAGGGGCCTACGATGCCATGGCATTTGGCACAGGGACTTATTTAACCATTCTAGCCCTGTGAGAAACAGTCATGCAACTATCGTACCCACTACACACATAAGGAAACAGTTACGTTGGGCAGCATTAGACAGAGAGTAGGAAGCAGACGCAGGGCATCAGGCCAGCTCTCTGGACCCTAAATCCGGTACTTTCCATTAAACCAGAGTTTGGAACTTCAAAATCCTTCCCACCCATCTCCCACTGTACTCCCTACAGGGAGGTGCTGGGTATGCTTTTAAATTATTAAAGCGAGAGGACGAGTTTGGTTTTGCAAAACATATATCCTACTTTAAGCTCATTACCTACACCCTGGCGCTTCATAAAAAGAGGATAAAGAACAAGTAGCTTCCTCAACAAACTAAGACTACCAATATTAGATCACCAGGGCAAAGCCTGTGCCAACACAAACTACAGTGGGCCAAATTCACCTAAGAAATAAAAGATCTAGAAGCACATGCAGCCATAGAAAGAAAAGTGGCTTTGGAATCAGGAGGCCTGGGTTTGAGTCCTGGCTCAGCCACTAATGACTCCAGCCTGTGACCGGGGTCAAGGAGTTTCACTCACTCTGGCCTCAGTTTGTCCATCTGTAAAATGAAGAGAGGCTGGGCCAGAGGACCTCTAAAATTCCTTGGAAATTACAGGGGAAATGATGGGGGAGAGGAGAAGCAAGAATGAAGACAGCACAGCTATACTAGAGGTCAGATTATCCCATCAGACAAGAATCATCAACATTTTCCAGTACTGCTTAAAAGCCAGAAATGTCTTTTAGGTAGAACAGTGTGTAGTAGTTTGTTAAATTCAAAAACACAAACTCTGGGAGAAGGGCTCTCTTCTAAATGAGAATTATCACAAAGCTGCTCAGCAGAAAACAGACTTAGAGCAGCATTTTATACTATATGCCATAATAAGCACCAAATGACCAGAATGCAAGTTTTAAAGCTGGAGGACATTGAAAGGAACTACCTTTGACAACTATGGCTAGCTAGGTAGAAAATTCTGAATCGAAGGACAGAGACGATCACAAAGATAAAAGAAGGTATTTTGATAACAACATTTTTAAAAAAAGGTTTTGCCCACAAAATCAAAAAGGCTCAGACAAAAAGGGAAATTGCACAATGGGGGGAGGAGGGGTAGATAGTCTTTGCTTGAAATACCCTTAATACAACAGTTGGGACCACGTGCCTTTTATAAGTTGCAGGTGGACAGTGTGACGCCGACAGAGATAGGGAGCCACAGAATCTTGGAGGGCACCTTACACACCTTCCCATAGTTCTAGGTAATGCTGCTGGTGTGTGATCAGCTGGAACACTGCCAGTGCCAAGGAATTCATTCTATCACAAAGGATTTGGGAACAACAACAATCTGCCGGCCTGTGATAATTCCCAGGATGTGGAAGTCAATACCTCCTATCTCCCAGGCAGAAGGCCCTCCAATGTACAAAGTCTACCAAGGAAGTAGGGACCTTTTCTAAAATTCCTAGGCTTTGAGAGCTGCCTGGAACTCTTGAGAGGTTCAGAGGTTAAGTAAATTGCCCAGAGTGCTTTTGGTCAAGTCAAATTCAAATCCGGAGAAAGTTTTCATCAATCCTTGTTTCATGTGGGCCAACACAAGAAGGTCAAATTTCCCTATACACTTTCCAGTTTCTTCAAAGGCTCCCAGCTCTTACTGTGACCACTAATAACAGAAAAGGACTTCTTCACGCTGGGACCACAGGACGGCTCTTGAAATAACGAGGCTTAGATCGGGAGATTGGGGGGGGGGGGGGGGAAGAAAGGGAAAATTTGCAACAAAAGATTATTCGAGGGTCAATGTTGGGAAAATTACCCATGCATATGCTCTGTAAATAAAAAGATTTAATTAAAAAAAAAAAGAAATTTAAAAAAAAAAAATAAATAACGGGGCCTGACGCTAACATCTCTCCTAAAATAGCATAGCCCGGGAAGGGGAAAGCAACCTGATTCTCTGCGGGTGCGTCAGGCCAGTTGCCAAAGTCTGCTAGAACAGCGACTAATCGATCAGAGGGCACGGGATGTGGACATTTAGGTAGAGAAGGGGATGGGGTTCAAACTGAGGCTCCTGCTGCTTCTCGGCCCCAACGTGGCTGGGGCCAAGCCAGAAACCCTGGAGAAGGCAGGAGCAGCAAAAGAGAAGGCCTCCCAGGGCAGGAAGCTGCCCCTGGCCTGTTCTCAGTGGAAAGCCCAGAAAGTGGCTGGAATAACCAGTGGACTTCCACTGGATGCTCAGGCCCTACTCCTTGCCTTTTAAATTGACCACAATGCACATTCTCTCTCCAATTCATCTTAATCATCTAGTCCCTAGAAGCTAAAAGGGAACAAATGTGTCAGCTCTGCTGTGGTCCAAGAAATCCCCTACTCTTCACTGACCATCAACTCCTGGCAGCTCGGAGCGGGGGTGGGGTGGGGGGAACAGGACACAAAAGCAAGATGGCCCCGCCTGGGGGCCCGTTTGCTAGGAAAAGCATGAAACCAGCAAGCACAGCCTCAGAACAGAGGCAGGAGCCTTGAACCCTTCTCCACTCAGCAGTCTCTGTTCAGCCACAGACTCCCAACAGAGAGGCAGGAACCTTCACTGTGGAGGCGCCCCGGCCCCTTCCGGGAGTCTTTCTGCTCAGAATCGGCTTCTCAAACGCACAAAATAAGGTGCGGGAGATTGTCAAGGAAGCAAAATCTAGCGTCTGGTTATGAGAACCTCTAGCTTGTCCACCAAAGCCCCAGCCCCAGGGAGGAAATTGGCCGTTCTGCTCCAGGCCAGCCAACCATTTTCCAGCTGAGGAACCCAGGCCCAGAGGAAAATCATTCTTGACAGGGAGTAAAGGAAGAAAAGGCCAAAGGTGCGATTCCACCCCCAAAGCCACAGCGGACACCCGGAACCCTTCCTCCTAGAACAGCCCCCAAGGGTGTCAGCAAGTATGAGGAGGTAGAGCCCGGCCAAGAGGCCGCTCTTGCCAGCACAGTACGGGGTACCCACCCAATCACCATCTGTCTCCCTCACCTCCTAGGACACAAGGATGACTCGAATCAAGGGCCGGGTTCTTAAGTACACAAAAATGAAGGTTTCCCAGACCAGAGACCAGCCCAGCCATCATCATCAAAGCCCCTTAGTTCCCTCCGGACAGTGTTGGTGTAGACTGCCCTGGCCACACCCAGTCTGTAGCAAGAGCTGCTGGGGGTGGGGGTGGAGCTACCTCTAGCTTCTTCCCACCCACTTATCAAATTGACCTTCTGGAAACATCAGGCAGACCGTGTCACTCCCTTACTCAAGAACTCCCAGGGGCTCCCTAGCACCTCTAGGACCAAATGCAAATTTCCCAGCCGTATCCTTTCCTACCTTTCCAGTCTTCTTATACCTTCTGCCCCTCCACTGTACTGAAAGACCCAGGGCCACTGAGCTCCTGACTCTCCTGCTCACCAAATACTCCATCTAGTGACTCAGGAATTTTTCCATGGCTCCGACCTAGGCCTGGAATGCTCTCCGCCCCCTGACCTCCCAGAGCCTTTCTTCAGGTCTTCCCCAAGAAGCCTGCCTAAGATTCCTGGCAGATTTTCCCTGGAGCATTCCTTCAACATATCCCTTCTGTATCTATAGAGCTGTTCACCCCCTGTAGACTGGGCGGAAACCGTCTTTTGCCTTCCTTCCGATATACACAGTATACAGTAAGTACCTAATAAATGCTTGCTGATTTGCCCTGTCATCGGCCTCTATGTGTGAGGGCAGATGACAAGCTGACTCAAACTGCAAAGAGTAAAGGACCTGACTGGAGATGACTAACCGGCCAAAGAGGGCCACAAAGGGCTTTGGGGAAGGGACTTCTCCTCCTGGGAGTTACCAAAGCCTAAGAAATCCCAAGGCCGGTCCTCGCCCCCATCATACACCCAAAGGCTGGGGGACTGTCCGGGTCAGCACCATTTTCCACGATCTCCGTAGATCCGCCCACCCAGCCCACAGTCCCCAAGCTTCACAGCGGGTGGCTGCCCCCAGTCAACCTAGTGCAGCTCCCTGGCCCCTCTGTCCCTCCGCTTACCTTGGGAGTCACCAGTCCAGGTGTGTCTCTGAACGACCAGGGGGTAGCATGAGGACCCGGAACTCCTGGAAAGAAAGCACAAGCTCAGTTGGGAGGTGGGGTAGTCCATTAGCTAGCCCCCCTAGAGCTTCTCGGCAGGTCAAAGAGCCCGAGGGAAGCCGAGGGTTTTCCCAACCTTTTAAAAGAGGGCAGGGAGCACAGAGCCCCAGGCAAAAAGGGGAAGAAAGATCCACTTAGGAACGCAAATGGCTCCAGGAGGTCATTAGGCCCAATTGTTTGGGAAGAGGAGCCATTCCCACTCCTACTCCTGGGAGGGTCCTGGTTCCCCTGCCCCTCCCCCAGGACTTCACAACAGAACTGAATGAGCTTGGGCTCCCTCCACCCCTGGGGGGCCCTTTCCACCTGAGATCCCGGGTCCCAGTCGCCATTCCTTTAAGGCTAGGTAAAGGGAATCCGTTTGGGAAGGAAGCTCAAGGAAATCTGTGGTAATCCTAAGGATCAGCTCTCTTCCCTGCAGTTATCCCCCTCCCTCCTCCAATCATTCTCAACTCCCTCCCAAGAGCCCCAGACCTCGAGCTCCCCTCCCCTGGTGATCAGCAGATAACCGGAGGCTAACTGTCCCAATCTCCCAGATCTCCCAGCCTCCCCCAGAGCAGCAAGCCCCAGCACTTGAATGCAGTTTGGTCCAGTCTCGGGGCCAAATGGAAGTCAAGGGTTTTTTTCTGCTTGATGAGAATGAAGTCTCGTTGCAGTTCAAATGAAGATTTTTTCATTCATTTCTCAGGATTCCCACTTAAAAAGTTAGCATCACATTAGGGAGGACCTGGGAAGCCTGACCTCCCTGGCCCCCCCACCCCAGAAAAGTCTTTATGCCTGAGGGCAAGTCAGTAATAACCTCCCGAGAGCTCCTAATCCACCCAAAAGGAACAAAGGGCCAGAGGGAAGAAGGGAAGAGGGTGGGGAAGGAGAGAGCTTCAGCACCCACAGTGTGGGAGGGGGTGCTGGATCAACACCAGACACCCTTCCCAGCCAAAGAGCTGCCCCCAATGGCAGCTATAGGGCGCAATCTGAGCGACTGAGGCAAGATGGAGCTCAGGGAAAGGGGGCAAGTCTGCTGGAGATGAGTAACTGGACGGGGCCTTGAATGAAGGCCCAAATGGAGGCAGGAGGCCAGAACCATGAACGAGAGGCCAAAGGAACTTCTCTCCAGGTAATATGGAGAACAAGGGGAGTTGAATGTGCTGGACTTAGGGCACACACACACATACCCATGCCCTCATCTCCCTCCGAGAGAGGAGCCCATCTATTCTAGGGTATAAAGGAAGACAAGAGGGGTCCTTAAAAGAGCAGAAGTATTGGGGAGGGGGGCTGGCACCTATGGGGTGGGCACACATCCCCAAAATGCATTCAGCATTGATGGGAAGCCCTGGCAGCTCGGCCTGCTGAGCCCTGGAAAGGCCCACAAGGCTGGAGCCATGATTGGGAGAGGAGAAGGAGGAGGGGGAGCACGCCAAGCATAAGATAAGGAGGCTGTTTCTGATGCAAGGCAATTTCTGGGCCTCTCAACCAGGGAGGCTACTGTGAAGTGATAGCCCTTCTCAGGGAAAGCACGATACTTGCAAATCTTTCCTTTTGTCCAGTCCCCATTTTTCCAAGCGAAGCTAGAGCTGCTTTCACCCCCTCAGCATCTCCTCCTTTTTCTCCCTGATATTTCTGCAGATTTTGCGGGCGACCGCCACATCCAGAACCCGTCACCTCTTGCCTCTTAAGATCAAACCGATTTCATTTTTCTGAGGTGAATGATTCACCATTCACCACGTGCAACATCGGGTCATTTTGAGGGAAAGGTCGCAAATAAATGTCCCAGATAATTTCTTATTGAGCTCACGTGATGAAAATGGATTTGGAAAGGGAGAATTTAAATGTACAGGAAATTTCCAATTCACCAATTAGTCCCATTGCAGTTCACATGTGAGTCAACTGCTTGTTCAATTGGCATGAGCCATTTCCTCTCAAACACCATATTGTTGTGGAGAGGTTCCCAGGCTAGCCCACAAAAGGCCTTCAAGCTCTAATGGGACCGAAGTACGCTGTGGAAATTCCCGTGGCCTTCACCAATTCAAGCTCACAAAGAGAACCGAGGACCACAGTATTAATGAAAATGGCTGACTCTTTTTAAGAACAAGAAAAATCCATTGTGTCCACGCTGGAGCAATTCATAAGCAGCTTAAGAACATCTGTCTATACACTGGGGGGAACCTTCCCTCGGCAAGGGCTGAATTCTCCGGCCTGCTCCGAGGGCCAAGAGAGCAACTTCTTGAGAAAAGTCCTCATGATCTATGAATGTGTCCAGATGTGTGCAGATGGGAGTTTTCAGAAGAGGCCATCTCTAAATCCTTGGCTCACATTTCTGGATCCCGAACAAGAATTCGCAACAGTTTCCCCAGTTCTCTCCCTGCTCATTAAGTGGGAGCTTAGCGTGGAGGTACACACTATGTTGGGAATACCTCAGTTGACGTGAGCGAGAAGCACTAGATGTGGGGACAGAAGCCCCTGGTTTAAATCTCACCTTGGCAATTTGCAATCTCTGAAATCTTGGGCCCATTCTGGGCCTCAGTTCCATGTTCAGTAAATTGAAGGAACAGACTTGATGACCCCTAAAGGTCCTTCCAGCTCTAAACACTCAACATGTGTTTAAGAGCCCACAATTGCTAGAGCAACAAGGGCAAAAATGAAGCGGTCCTTGCTGTGAGGTCACAGGCTCATTCTAGTTTTGAACCAATGGGAGCTTGACAATGCCAACACAGCTGCCGGTCTTGGGACAAGCTCCCCGCCCTGCCACGAGCTAATCACAGCTAAATGGATGCCTGTAGGAAGCCAAGCACACTCAGTCACACCAAGACTCTTGGGACTGAGAGGTGACCCCTCCCGAAGTCAAATAATCACATTCGGGCTGAACTTCTGGTGCTAAGGGACCTAAGAGGGATGGAGCGTCAGGGAAGAAGCTGGTACTTTTAGCATCCCTCCAGACTCTATTTCCCATCTCCCTGCCTTTGCACTGGCAGGTCCTCCCTCCTCACCTCCACCTCGCAGAATCTCATGAGACCTTTCCTGATCTTTGTTTTTGGGGCCCTGGCACCTAGCACCTACTCTGGCAGGTGTTTAACAAAGGCTTCTTCATAAGATCACAGGATTATAGCTGTAGAGCTGAACAGGGCCTTAGAGGTCAGAAGTTCAATCCTCTCATTTTACCACCAAGTTGCCCATGGTCAAATTTGTTGATGGATGATGACTGGATTGATAATCATCCATGACCTGCCTCAGCATGGGTATTTCCCAAGGCTCAGCCTGGGCCCTCCTCTCTCTTTTAGAGAATTAGTCAGCTCTTGCGGGTTCAAGTAGCATCTCTGTTCAAATCTCGATGTACAGCTCGACTGTCTCACCTCAACTCCAATCTTCCATCACCAAGTGGAAGCTGAACATCTTCTCCTGGATGTCCCATAGCAAGCTCAACTCAAAGCACGTGGCCAGAACTTCCCTTTATATGTTCTCTATTCCAGCCGCATCATAGGCATATGATAAAAGCACACCGGCCTTGAGCTAGTCCCTACACTGGACCTCTGGCCAGGCAGGCCCTTCTTCCTTCCCTCCTCATCCCAGACTCCCAGAATCCCTGTCGTTCGGTTCCAGCTCCCCTCATTAGGAAGCTTTTTTCCTGGATAGTCAGTTATTAAGTATTTCTTAAGCTCCTCAGTATACTGAGTATTGTAGATACAGAAAGAGGCAAAAGCCAGTCCTTGTTCCCAAAGTGGAGCTTAAGTAAAGCTGCACACTAAGAGAGGGAAGCCCGATTATCCTGAAGGCTCCTCCAGAGTGGAGAGCCCTCCCTTAGCACCGATTTGAAACTAATGAGGTTTCCTTGTCAGAAGTGATTCCCCCCCCCCCCCCCCATAGTGCCTCCAGTGGCAGCCACCTCAAAAAGAAAGTTAATTTGATTTTAAGAGAAGCAGCTCGGTTGCTCCAGGCAGGCTCTACTGAAGAGAATTCTCATTTAGTTTAAGGAATAATTTACCATCTACTTAACGGGAAGCTACGTATCCTCAGGCTTTGAGGACTGTGGTAGACAAAAAATAAAAAGGAAGGAAGGAAGGAGGGAAGGAGGGAGAAAGGAAGGAGGGAGGGAAAGAGAAGAGAGAAAGAAAGGAGAGAGAAAGAAGAAGAAAGACAAAAAGAAAGAAAAGGAGAAAGAAAAAGGAATGAAAAAAGACAAAGACAGAAAGAGAGACAGAAAAAAGAAAGGAAGGAAAAGAGAAAGAGAAAGGAAGCAAGAAGGGAAAAAGAAAGACAGAGAGAGAAAGAGGAAGAAAAAGAGAGAGAGAGAGAGAGAGAGGGGAAGGAAGAAAGAAAGAAAAAGGAAGGAAGGAAGGGAGGGAGGGAGGGAAAAGAAAGGAAAGGAAGAAAGGAAGAGAAAGAAAGGAAAGTAAAGGAAGAAAAGAAAAAAGAAAGGGAAAGAGAGAAAAAGAAAGAGAGAGAAAAAAGAGAATGAGAAAGAAAGAGAGAGGAAGGAAGGAAGGAAGGGAAGGAGGGAGGGAGGGAGGGAAAAGAAAGGAAAGGAAAGAGAGAAAGGAAGAAAAAGAAAGGAAAGGAAAGGAAGGAAAGAAGAAAAAGAAAGGGAAAGAAAGAGAAAAAGAGTGAGAACAAAAGAAAGAAAAAAGGCAAATTTCCAGAAAGTCAAGCCAGTCATGCCACGCGGCCTAGCAAGGAAACAGATCCCAGAATTCTGCCAGCTCTGTGTCACCAAACCGGTTAATCAACTTCACTGAGTTTTACCCAAGATAAGCCAGCAGCCAATGGGAGACAAAAGTAGTGAAATAAACAGTTCCAATGTTCGGGCAGTGCAATCACCCCGCTTGCCCCATTGCCCAAAGGGGTCTCACCCTGTTCTGGCTTCCAAAATACCATCAAGTGCAGGAAAACCAACTACAAGCTCAGTGTTGTAGCCAGATGCTCTCCCTGGACACATGAGGCATAATGACCCAATGAGTTGCTATCTGATAAGAAAGGGGAGAGCACACAAGGGATTGGGTACTTCCTGGTTTCAGTGACCACCATACCCCCGAGTGGGAGTCAGCAGAGATTCCTGGGACCCTGGTTCACTAAATGCCCCCAAGGGTCCAGACAGGCCTGAGGAACATCCTTTTGCTCTTGGGGCAGGCTGCTTGGGCCTAGGATACACGGATGGCCACATCCACAAACTGCGGGGCTACAGCTTCACAGGAGGCAGGCAGGCGGTCCACTAAATAGGCCACAAGCCCTGAGGAGTCTCAGCTCTGCCCTGGCCAGTCATAGCTCTTCCCACCCCAGGATGTTGCTTTAGTTTCTTTCCCATGGGCAGCCAGACTCCCTCCTCCCCACCAATCAAATCAGCTTCTTTCTGTTCAAAGCCTTTGGCAGAACTTAGCATTTCCCTGCCAGGACCATACTAGAGTGGCTTCCTTAGCCACACAAGCTTGAGCACTGGCTTGTGGCCCCTGCCACCTCCAGGCTACCCGAATCATCCCATCTTTAATCCCTCCAGGCCAAGCCAGGAAGCCTGAATGGCAAGCTCCATCCTAGGCCCTCTTTGCTTTCTTCTCCCTCGGACCCCCTACACAGACGGCTTCTAGATCTCTACGTAGGGCCCTCCGCTCTCTCCTGAGCTCAAGGCCCACATCACCAACTGCTGTGTTTCCAATGAGATGTCCCGTAAATACATCATGGCCAATATGCCCCAAACAAATCTCACCTTTCCTCCTGGGTCCACCCTGCTGCCTAACTGTCGGGGGCCATCACCCTGCCAGGCTCCCAACTCCTCATCCTCCCCTGCCCGCCCCACTTCTTGCTCTCCCAGAAACCCAGTTCCCAAGTCTGGCTGATTCACCTGGGCAGGATCTCTTCCATCCCTTCCCAGCCCTATGGCCAGCACCCCATCACTGGTACAGGCGGTCACCTCTCACCGGACTAAGCCAACAGCCTCCTCTTTGGGGGCCTCTAATCCATCCTCCAACCAGCTACCAAAGTGACAGCTCTAAGGCACCCATGTGACCAAACCACTCCCCTGTTCAGGCGGCTCCAGCCCAGTGGCTTCCAGTAGGAACCTTTAACATATATTAAAGAGCATTTTCAAGCCTTTCACAATGGGGTGCCAAGCCACCTTTGTAGACTTCTTCCAGCTCAGCAAGCACCACTGTTCCCTCCACAAGGCTTTTGCGGAACCTCTCTTCCCCTAGCGCCTCCCTCCCCCAGAGCTCTAGCGTGGCAGAGCGGACACCCATGACAGATGACATGAAACAGTGAGCAGAGCTGCTTTGGGAGGCAGAAGTCCCGGATTCCAATTCCACCTCTGCCATACGCTGCTTTGTGTGAAGCTTGCCAAGTACCCAGGAAGCAGGTCAGTGGAGCGTCCAGCCTCATCCCCACTCTTCCGTGGGGCTGCTCACGTGGACATGAGTCGTTTCCCCAAGAGGATGTAAGCTCTCCGAGGGTAGGACCCACGCCACGTGTGTCACCAGGAGCTCTCTGCAGGGCAAGAAGCAGAGAGAGCCCAGGAGAAGGGAAGGGCAGACTCTGCCCCATCGCCGACAGGCGGGCAGAGGGGCTCCTGGCAGGCCCGGAGGACACAAAGAGTGCGTCTGGTAGGAGATGGAAGACTGAGCTCACTGAGGGACTGAAGCTGAAATTGGAGCAAGAAAGAAGAATATCTGCAAAAATCGGTGAAATGACGATACTACAGTCAGAAAGCAGCTCAAGGAAAGGGCCACCTTGGCATTCAGGCAGAAAGAAACAGGGGTGGGGGGGGGGCGCCATGGAGCCTGCTGGTATCACATGGCACCCTGACCTGCTGAGGATAAGCAAATGAAGCGTAAGGCCGGGTTCAACACCGTACCAACAGCGGCAGTGTCTCGGGGACTTGGGCGGATTGGACATGTGGCGAGAACAGGAGACACTTTGTTCAATAGAAATGGCCCAAATCAAAGGGTCACGGGGCTAGGACTGTCAAGACAGTAGGTGCCCAAACAAAAACCCTCAAACAGCGGGTACAATCACGGTGGAGAGCAGTTAGGTTACTGCTAAATAATGGTTACAGGAACATGCTACAGACAGAAAAACCAAACGAAGGGACCGGACTCTGCTTTCCCTGAAGAGCACAACGCTGGCCCAGAAGGGGGGACCAGCGATGTGAGGGAACTTGAATTAGCCAGGTGTGTGTGAGGGGCTCGTTCTGCTAGAAGCAGGGCACCTGAGAAATCCCCGAATTCTCTGGGGCATTCATGTCTCCCCCGCCTCCTTTTTATTGCTTTCTTTTTTTCTGGTTATACATGTACATTAATTTTTTTAATATATATTTCTTTATGAATCATGTTAGAAGAGAAAGATCAGAACCAAGGGGAAAAACCATGAAGGAAAAAAAACATAAGAAAAAGGGAAAAAAGTGAACACAGCATGTGTTGATTTACATTGTCTACATCGGGTGCTAATTTCAACTTTGGGGAGGCAGAGGAAGCAATGAGGAAAGCTGCTGTTCTTTCCCTAGGCACAGAGGATCACAGATCTACAGTTAAGAGGGATGCCAGAGGCCTAGTCCAAGCCATGCAGTTCAGAGATGAGCAAACTAAGGCCTAGCGAGGTCAACTGATCTGCCCAACATCCAACAGGTCCTGGGATACCTTGGTCAGCACTCTTTGAGGCCTTCCCGGAGGCCTTGGGAACAGGGTTGGCAGAGACCCCATCCCGGCCTTGCCAGGGTTGCGAGCTCAGAGGCCTCCTGGAAGGCCTTGGTTGCATCACGGAGCCTCTAGATCCCTCCTCCTAATCAAGGTTAAGCGCCTGTATTCACAGTGGGAGGAAATGCTCAATTTGAGTCAGAGGTCAGGAGTAAAATACATCAATGCAGAAAACAGGATCACAAGGGAAACCTATTCTATTAAGCCAGCTATCAAAATAGGAGAAAAAAAAAGTTCCTGGAGCCCAGATTAAGGCTTCCTGATTCCATCCAACTTTGCCATTTTATAGATAGAGAAACCAAGTCTCAAGAAATTAAGGGAGCAGCCCACAGTCATCAGGACAGTAAGTAGTAGCAGATTAAGGATCTGAACCCAAGACTTTTGGCTCCAAACCCACTCACTTTGGCCACAAACTCTAGACTTTAGGAAAAGAAGTCTGTTAGAGCTCAGGGAAAGTACTGAATAGCAAGATCCAGTCCCCTGGCCTGAGGGTCAAAAAGGGAGAGCTGGCCCAAGCGAAACACGAGGCTTTAGTGGGGAAACTGAGAACACAATTCCAGCCCCATCAACAAATGAGAGGGAGACACCCAAAGCATCTGCAGCCTCCACCACCCAGGCCAGGAAGTTCTGCTGCTCAGAGAGCTCAGCTCTCAATGGGACACAGCTTCCAAAAAGTAGAAAGGGGGCACCCAGCTAGCCAGGAGTACAACAAAAGAATGGCTAGGGCCCAGAAGAAACAGGAGCCTCAAGGCGCACGTGACCCGAGGCTCAGAAAACCTTCGAAGGCAGACAACAAGGGCTTTCAAAGCTTCGTGTGTGGTGTGTACTTGTAGCCAGACCCAGAGAGAAATACTGCAGCCATCTACAAGGGGCTCGGAGAAGAAAGGGTCGACTGGCAAAGTCGGAGGCCGAGCTGAGGGTAAGCTAGGGTGGGCTCAGGGACCTGGGAACACTGGCCCTCCTTGTCTTTCCCTTTGTCAAGGGGCTTAGAAGGGGGGCAGCTGGCGAGGGATTAGCTTGGAATGTGGACAGAACAGGCCCAAACTGGCCATGAAATCAGGAGGCTTCCCCATAGGCCGAGAGTGAGCCGGGGAATCACAGCCCCCCCAGCCCCATTCCCCCCAAGCAACTCCAGAGCAGACTGGCCAAGTGGGTCCGGGAAGTCCGACACCAGCAAGGGATGCTGCTAAGGCCTAGGGGACTGTTCTTACAGAGCCCAAGAAAGAACAAAATGCTGAGGCAGGGGCTAACCAAGGTGGGGGGTGGGGTGGGAGGAGGAGTACCAGTCAGACTCTTCTGTAACATTTTCCAATAATGAATGAATGAAAATTGATTTCCTTCTTCTGTGCCAAGCGATGTGCTAAGCAAGCATCTGAGAACCAAAGAGAAAAACCAAGATTATTTCTCCTCTCAAGGAGCCCGTGATCAAAGTGAGGGAGAAGGAAACAAAAACCAGCCAGCTCTAGGTCCTAAGAGCGCATGGCCTCAGGGTATAGCCAGATGGGGCAGATGGGAAGGCTAGCGGGCCTCTGACCCCCCAGATGAATGAACTGGTGACCTTACCACCCACAGGAACTGACAAGTCAGGTAGGCCAGAGGATGACAGCAAAAAGGAGAAGAATGATAATGGAGGTAGCATGTGAGAGAGAGACACAGAGAGGGGAAGAAAGGGTGGGGTAGGAGCAGCTTGTATTTTCAAGGGTCACAAAACATTTACAAGATGACCTCATTTGAGCCTCATCACAATGGGGAAGCCAGGTTTAATGAGTTACCCAGAGTCACAGAGCGAACCTGTGTCTATGGCAGGATTTGAATTCTGGTCCAGCCTGGCAGAAACAAGTATGAGGGGAGGGGCCTCGGTGGCAAAAGGAAGACAATAAAAGGAAGTCAAGATTCCACACAGATCTTAGCCCGTAGGAAACCTGGTAAGGCTCCGGGCCCACGGAAATTCCCCGACCGTGAGGGTTCGAGTTGTGGGCTAGTGATCAGTAAAAGTGGTCGGGTCGGCCGTGCCCTGGAAAGTTCCTAGGACAAGAAATCTGAGCTGGAAGGGCCTTCACAGCCTTACCTGAAAAAGGAAGGAAGTGGCTTCTGCCTCATTCAAGGTCCCCAAGTTAATCAGGGTCACAGTGGGATTTGAATGTGGCTCTTCCAGCCGCTAAGTACATCTGATCCATTCTAGGAAGCTATCCCCTTCATCTGGACAAGAAGTCAGGAGAGTATGCCCCAGGACAAAGGCCTAGGGAATAGAACTGAAGGAGCCTAACAGAACCCGCGGCCATGGCAACTGCTCAGCCTTACCCAAGTGTGAGAGAAGGAAGTTCCAGGGCACTAGGCAGTCACTACCAGAGCGACCTGGACGATGCCGGTAGCCTCAACCGAAAGAGGGATGTTGGGAAGAGGGAATCGGGGTGGCTAAGCCCAAGCAGGCAGTGGGTACTGTGTGCCAAGGGCAGGAATGGGGCTGAAGGAACATCTGGGCTGCAGGGGATGACACAGGGACACAGGTGAGGTTCACCCCCAGCCCTGCTTGGTCCTTGGCACTATGGCTGCTGCCGCCTCATTGTCTTGTCTGGAGGCACCATACAGCTCCCAGCTCCCTTTACCACGGGTGGCCCATAGTGCTAGGTCCCAAGACATAAGGTCCCAAGGAATGCTTGCAAGACATGCATGCAAGGAAACCCAAAAATCTGAGCGTCTTTGCCATGGCAAGAGTCTCCCGCTGTGGGCCCAAGTGCGCAGCCCCTTAGGCTCCGTGGAAAGATTTCAGACTTCTGTGAAGTCAGATGGGGGAAATGCCATTGTCATTTTCATTCACTTCTAGCTTAAATTACTTAACAACCTGATTCTGAGCAGGGGACCAGAAGCCTCAGCAGAAAGGCCGCTTTAAAAGCCAAAAGCCCTAGAGAATGAAGACAACCCTGGGGTTTCAGCCAAGCCCCTCACTGTGACTCCCAAGTCATTCTTCTGTACTTGCCCTGGAGGGAACCTCACCTCCACCAGAGATGGGATTTAGATGGGATTTCTTTAGGAGAGGGAACTCCCAGGAGTGGAAACTCCCTCTACCAAGGTGGGGCGGCACCATCAACTGAGCCGTTGAGCACAAAGTAAAGGGACTTGCAGTCAGTAGGTGTGAGAGGCAAGACCCCAACTTAGAGCTTCCCTGCTCCCAGTTCCCTCCCCACTAGCCCATCTTCCTTCAGGTGGGGGGCAGCCCCATCTGCTTCTAACGAGAGGAAAAGCAAGGGGGCCCTACCCTTGCCGCCCCCAGTCCGGCCTACTACCCAGAATCCAAGGCTAACGGAGAATGCTATGGTGAACACCTACTCCTTAACATATGAAATAAAGATTAAAACAAAATTCTGTTTTTCTTTCCCAATTCCAAGTAAAGGCCATGAATCACCATTATTAATTGCCTGCCTCGTTTTCCTAATGAAAATGTGGCTGCCAAGAGGGACTGGAAATGTCCACATCTGAATGGGCTCCCAGCAGGTTTTTCCAGCCTTGGAGCCTCAGTTCATTTGAGTACACCAAGTTTCCAGGAGGCCAGCCGGGGCTGGTCCGGTCCAGCCCAGCCCGGCCAAGCCTCCCCACAGCAAGCATTTGTTTTGAGAATGTCAGATTTCCAGCCATTTTAGACGATATAGTTTGGATACGTCAGTATCAAAAGGTCAAAGGAGAACAGGCTAAACTGTTCTAGCCAAAGTCCACTTATTAAGTCTTCGGACAACAGGCTTCTCCCCGGCAATGGGCTATTTATGTGAAGTGACCTAGAATAGGGTTCCAAAGCGAATTTGGACTTGTAATATAGTGAGACAACTGTCAGCCCACCTGGAGATGTC
Organism: Sarcophilus harrisii; assembly: GCF_902635505.1. Classification (NCBI taxonomy): domain Eukaryota; kingdom Metazoa; phylum Chordata; class Mammalia; order Dasyuromorphia; family Dasyuridae; genus Sarcophilus; species Sarcophilus harrisii. The sequence continues at coordinate 78,311,050 of NC_045432.1, read as the reverse complement.
TCGGGGATACACGGAGCACCCCTAGCAAAAAGGGAAACATTCAGGGATACATGGAGCACCCCTAGCAAAAAGGGAAACATTCGGGGATACACGGAGCACTCCCAGCAAAAAGGGGGACAAAATTCGGGGACACACAGAGCAGCCCCAGCAAAAAGGGAGACCACATGGAGAACAAAAGAGAAAAAAATATCCTTCTCACGGCTATACTTAAGAAGGATCTGATAAATATAAAATGTGGACTTCGGATTAGCATCGAGAGCTTCCCCTCTTCTGGAGCCCTCTGGGAAGGGCTGCAGAACACTGCTTGGGAGAACATGACCCCAAAACAAACAGCCCTGCCTCACTGTCCCCAAGCAAATAGGATCAGAAAATCCAAGGGGATGGCTAAAATCCAGCCCCTCTGGCCCAACTGTCTCACTTTCTAGAAACACCTTTCCGGCCACAGGGCTCATAGCCCTGGCTAGTTACTATTCCTACCCAGCATATCAAACACACAAACGGTATTTTCTGCCAGGAGCCCCAAGTACAAAGCAAGCACAGGCCAACTGAGATGGGAGCAATATCTGTGGAGGAGGGGGGAAATCTGATTAGTTACAAGAGAAAGGATGTTTTTTTCACCATTTAACAAACTGACCCAGATTCACTCCCCATCCCTAATTCTCCAGGCAAATTCTTGGAAGCAGGGTTACAAATTCCCCTGAAGTCACTACCTCTGTTTAGGCTCATTGTATTTCTTTGGAAAAATCGGCCACATCTCACACACACGTGCGCACACACACACACACACACACACAGAGTGCCATATTTGCAAGCAGAAATGGAGCCAATTTGGTGGTGCCCCATTAGAGAACACCTAGCTCCTGTGGATAGGGCAGGGTGGGCCAGCTTCAGCCTGTCCCCTCCTCACCAAGCTAGGGATCAGGAAAGCGTCACCAACACCTGCTTCCAGAACCCCTCCCCTAAGTTGGGGCCCTCCGCCAAGCCAGGCCCGGAGCCCCAGCCAGAGCTCAGCCAGCCAGCCAGCCAGCCATCTCGGCTCTTGAAGACTTCCAGGGACGGAACTCTCCCTCCCCAAGCAGCCCATTCCATCGCTAGACAGCTCTAATTGTTAGGAACATTTTCCTCCTATGGAGCCAAAATCGGCCTCCAGCTTCCATCCGTCGGGGGGCCCAGGGGCTGAGCAACATGATTCTCATCCGTCTTTCCCCATGACAACCCTTCAAATATTCAAATATTTTATGGTGATCATCATGATCCCTCCCTGCCACGGCCTGTCTGTGTCAGCCTCCAGTTCCCCCCCCCCGGCCCCGTCCACCCCCAGAGTGTGGCCTCAAGGTCCCCTCCCCACCCTGGTCACCCCTCCTCTGGACATCTCAAATCAGGAAGTCTAAAACTTGACCTAATACCCCAGTTGTGGCCTCAGTGGGCCGGTCACTGTCCTCATTCTGGATCCACTGACTCTTTGGGAACTCTGCTGGTGACCCAGCAAGCTTGCGGCCGCTCCTCCAGAAAGGGGGGGCCGGCTCCCTTGGACACCAGATTTTTTTGGACCCCAAATTGAGAAGAAGGGCTTCACGTGGGTCTGGGGGAATCAGAGGGTCGGGGCTAGTGCCCCCTGCAGACTATGTATGGCCTACTTCCTCACCTCCTTTGGGGTGGCCCCCAGTTGGAAGGTTATTAGCACCTCCCATGCTCCTGTTTGCTTCATAGTAATTATCGATGTAGAACGAGCTGCCTTCAGACAGCCACCTAGCACCCGCTAGAGTGGTGAGAACAGCACCCACAAGAAGATGGGCTTCAACAGTAGTGGGGGATATAGGGAAACAGGTACAAAGGAAGCATTCTCTATCTACACTGCACCAGAGACTGGAGACAGACTGAAAGGGAGAAGAGGGAAGAAGCAGAGGGAGGGAGAGAAGCATAGGAGGAAATGGGAGAAAGGGGAGAAGGGACACCCCGCACAATCGGCGTTGTCAGACTGACCCCGGATCAGAGACAAACTGTGACCCAGAAAGCTGACCGCTAGGACTTGGTCCTTAAAAAAAAAAAATCACAAACGGGGAAAAAAGCTCTCTGTACGAGAGCAGCAGAGCTATTTGTAAAAGCAAAAACCTGAAAACGTCCATGTGCGACTGCTGGAGAAAGGCTGAATAAATTATGGGATGGAATATTATGGCGGTGCAAAGACAACAAAGTGGAAGCCAAGAAATATGGAAAGAGTGCTAGGGAGCGACGCCCAGCAAGGAGGGGCAGAGCCCGGGCCCTGGTGCGCACGGCCTCGGCCCCAGCAGAACCAGCCGGGCCGGCCCCAGAGCTGCCGTGTCAGGGTCGGGCTGCTTGGGTCTCCTTTCTGAAACGTGAGCCTCTGCTCCTCATTTGGAATGTTTGTTTGTTTGTCTTTACTGATGGCTAAGATTCGAATAATAAAAAATTGTTGGAAGCAGCCAAAAGTTCCACCGGCTGGTGGGCCGTTCGATCGGCCAGCCAAAGCTTCCCATCAGTGAAGCACATTCACATGGGGCCCTCGCCCAGAACCTTTCCCCCAAAAAGGGAAAAAGCAGCTTCGAGCGCATCCCACTGTGCCGGGGGGAACGGCTCTCACTCAGACCCCATCTCCAGGGCTCCCGGCGCCCTTCTCAGAAGTACGGGGTTCACGTAACAGACATGGAGGGCGGATGCCATGCTGGGGGTGGGCAGCAGTCACAGCTCTGTCCCCGTCCCGGAGGTTCGCTCTCATGAGAAGAGTAAAACAGGGCCCTGGACGGGGAGTGAGCAAATGAAATGGCCCACGCCCAACCAGGCAAAGAGCCACTTCTTTTTCCCTTGACCCCTCAAAAGGAGAGCAGAGGAGGGAATCTGAGCAATCACAGTCCAACCGGCCCTCTCCACCATCTGTACGGAGGAGGGAACTCAAGGCCAGAGGGAGGGGGGCACCGGGGCCATGGCCACCCAAGACGTCAGAGCAACGATTGGAACATTAGCAACCCTGACCCCCAGGCCTCCCTACGTGTCTCCCTATGCACTCTCTGGCTCCGTGGCTGTGCCCGCTGTAGAGCCGGCCCTCAGGACCACCATGCCCGCAGCGGCCCTATCAGCTTATCACTGCTGTCTGGTCTTTGAGTTGCGTCCCATTCTCCATGACCATGGGTTTTCTTGGCAGAGACATTGGAGCAGTTGGCTCCTTCTCCAGCTCATTTTACAGAGGAGGAAACTGAGCCAAACAGGGCAAAGTGGCTTGCCTGGGGTCACACAGCCACGGTGTCTGAGGCCACATTTGAATTCAGATCCTCCTGACTGCAGGCCCCATGCTCTGCCTACCGCACCACCTGGCCATCCCCATCAAACTGACTGGATCATAAATCTGAAGCCAGCAAGGACCTTAGAGATCTTTGGGCCAAATGAGGAAACCGCAGCCGACACAGATGACTCGCCCGGTCACGGCACCATCGGCAGAATCGGAACCCGGATCCTCTGCCCCGGATCTTCCTCAGTGAAGGCTAGCAAGCAGAAGCCAAGAAGCCCGGTGACCCCTTCCCCAAAGAACATGCACATCACCCCAGACAATCCCCCCCCCCCCGCCACATCCATATGGAGGCCACCCTTCTACTCAAAAATCTGTGCTTCTGCCCAAGGTAGAGGCAAACTCCTGCCTCTGTCATTCAAGGCCTTCTCTTACCCACTGTTGCTCCCCATCTCTGCTTCCAGCCCCTCTGTTCAGACTGCCTGGCCTCCCCAAGTGCAGGATTATACCTGCCCCTGGCTCAGCTGCTCACTTCCTCCACATCCTTTCCAACCCAAATCCAAGACTGGGGCCCAAGAACATTGGGGCCCAAGAAGAATCGAGTTCAAAGCCCGGGTCTGACCCATCTGTACGAGCCCAGGGCTTAGCGCAATAACTGGTATTGAGCGGATGCTTGGTGACTGAGTGAGCTTGGATGAGTCACTAAAGTCTCTTGAGGCTGCTTTCCTCCCAAGTGAAGAGTGATGACAGCTCCTGAGATCCCACCTGGACCTCTCAGGGCACTTTCTGGGCCCCTCTGGTACCCCCACATTACTCTGTGTTGAGACTGTTGGTGTGGGCCAAATATGGGCAGCTAGGTCACAACACGGTCAGTAGAGCGTGGGCCTGGCTCAGACACTAAGTAGCTGTGTGATCCTGGATAAGTCACCTCAGCATCCTCATCTGGAAAATGGGCTTGGGGTAGGACCTCCCTGGTATGAGCCAGTGAGCTGGTATTTGTAAGGCACTCAGCTCAGGAGGCAAACTGGCAGTTCGGGAGCTGTCACTGATGATGGTGCTGATGACGATGAAGGGCTCCCACCAGCCAAGTGACATTCAACCCCATCCTCCCGTCCCTCAGGCTCTCACCTCGGAGGTGCCCGGACCCCTGCCCGTCTCTCACCACCCAAACTGAAGCCGGCAGCCCAGGCTAGGCAGTCATACCTGCGGCATCTTTCTCTCCTCGGACATGCCCCTGGCACGCCTTCCTCGTCCCACCCCTGGACGAGCACCATAGCCTGACACCGGGGGGGCCTTGAGGCCCTTCCCACTCAGCTGCCAAACTGCCCTTCCTGAAGCCTGGGTCTTTGTCACCCTCCCTCTACTCAGTCAACTCCGGTGGCTCCCTATCACCTCCAGGACCACACGTAAAAGCCTCTGGCAGCACCCTGCAACCTTCCTAGCCCTCATGTACTCACCCCACCTGGAACTCTTCCATCCAGCCTCCAGGCTATGCCCCGAATATGCCCCTCAAGCTGCTGACCGCCCCCTGCCCCGGCCTGCACTCTTCTCCCTCATCCTCCTGGTTTCCCTGAAGTCGCAGCTAACATCTCAGCTTTACAGGAAGCTCTCGTGCCTTCTGCTTACTTCCTGTTCTCCTGGTCACATGTGTTTGCCTGTTCTCTCTCCCATTAGACTGTAAGCTCCTCGGGGGCAAGGACTGTCTTGTGCCTTTCTTTGTGTCCCCAGTGCTTAACATAGTGTCTGGCACACAGTAGGTGCTTAATAAATGCTTGCTGGCTGACACAAGTGGCAACCCTATGCTGTTATTTCCCTTCTCTGTGAAAAGCAAGGGAACAGCGCTTTAACGGTTAAGTATGTGACCGTGGGGACACGATTTCCCCTCTCAGGGCCCCCAAACAGTTCAGTGAAAAGGTTAGATAGGATTGGGAGCACACCGCCCCTCCTTCAGGCTCTGGCTGCGGCCCAGCGAGCTCTCGGGACCGTTTGGGGCCTGGCCCACCTGGGGGGCCAAGGTAGAACTCCATCTCCCCGTAACCAAGCCCGCCTTTCACAGCAACGCCAGCTGCCCCTAGCTGGTCCTCCTTCTGGGGCCCCCTGCAGGCCTCCATCCCCTCCTGATCACCCAGAGTTCCCCACCTCCCTGCCTATCCAAACTGGCCTGTCACATGTGCGCTTGGACCCTGTGCTCAGGCTGGTGTTACTAAGCCCCCGGGTTAACAGTAGTTAACTCAGTGCCTTCTAGAGACAATATATTAACCCAAAGGAGCGAGCAAAGCTGCTTTTGGGCTCTGGAGAGGGGAGAGGGGAGGGCTGGAGGACACGGGTTAGACTGGCCTCCCAGCATTCTTCCCAATGCCTGAGTAGGTGACTCCCTAAAGCCGGGGTTCAACCTTAACCTAGACTCTGTAAAGTTGGGGAGCATGGGTGGAGTGGGGCATGAGTATTTTGCTCAGTATTTCAACAGAACAGACTTCCTTTGTATCTTATTTGAAGCACTTACTACCTTATTGTGAGAAGGGATCCCCGGGCTTACCCAGACTGCTCAGAGTTCACAGCATAGACAAAGTCAAGGAGCCTCGGGTCAGATGGAGCCCGGCCTCCAAAGGCAGAGGACCTAAGCAAGGCGGGAGCCCTCCTCCCCTGGGTGTGGGGCCCGAGTCTACAACAGAGGCCTCAGACTCTACTCTGAGGCAGTTGGTCCCCAGGGAGCAACACCTCCCCCTGAAGGGCCTGGAAGCTAAGGGACTGCTCCGGGCGGTGTCAAATCCCACAAAGAGAGGCTGGCCTCCAAGGCCGGGACAGCCTTGCCCCTTTCTGCTGGGACCACCACTGAGCATATTCCTCCGGCGAGGGAGCCCCAGGAGACTTTCACTGATTGGTCAGCTCTCTGGACCCCAGAACGTAAGATGAGCAAAAATAACCAGCTTTTCAAAACTCCCATGTGAAGAAAGACCCCCCACATACACAGACACACGCGCTTCCGAACTAACGGAATGAGCTCAAGAACAGGGAGAACCTGCCTTTGGGGGGGGGGGGGGCTGGAAACCCCCATCATAGTGGGGCCTGTCTGACCAGGATCCTCTTTACGCCACAGTCTTGCCAGAGCTCCAACCACCCAGTCCTTCTGACCGGTGTTTCCCTGACCGTCTGAGCCACTGGCAAGCTTGCCCCATTTGGGGTATCCATCATCCAATAACACAAGGTGTCCTGGTTCCCTCTCAGTTCCCCACCCAGTTAAGTGCTCTTCTCCACAGGGCGAAGCCTCTCTAGCCAAAACTCAGGAGCAATCTTTGACTCCTTCTTGGGTGGAATGACCCCAACCCTCCCCCTGCTCCAGGTCGAGCCCTTCTCCCTCCCCCAAGGAGTTGCCCTGCCATACCGCACTCTGGCCAAGAGGAGCTGGGTCCCAAGGCGGTTAACTGCCTTGGATGCAAGCACACACTGGAGAAGGTATACAAGGGAGATGGAGGTATCTTCTGTCAATCACTCTCAATCACATCTTCTAATGGCTAAACAGGCTGTCCCATAATGCAGTGCAATGGGGAAGCCCATGCAAACCGGCATTGACGGCCTCTCAGGGTAGGGTTCTGACCTATCTTTCCTGGTTGATTTCTCCTTATTCCCTTTCACACATTCTCCATTCCAACCAAACTCGTTTCCTAGGTCTTCCTCAAATTCAGTATTCGAACATCCATCTCTTGAGCCTTTGCCCAGGCCTTTCTCCATGTCTGAAATGGCCTTTCTTCTCCCCTCTGCCTCTCAAAAGCCTCAGTTTCCTTCAAGACTGAGATCAAATGGTAGTGCCTGTGGAAAGCCTTTCCTAATACCCCTAGCCTTAGGGATTTCTACCTCCTCAAATGCTATTCATCTGTTTCAATGTCATATCCTTCCCCAGTAGAACTGGGAATAGAAGATGGGAATTCAGACTCGGTCTTCTCACCTGGGTTGGCCTTGCCATTCGCCCTGATGGAAGCCTGCTCCCTAACCTGTCTCCCCCCTCCATGGGAAGTGAGCTACATGAGGTCAGGGGTGCCTGAGGCAGGACCCGGCTCTGCTTTCCCCTTTATATCTGAAGCGCTCAGCGTAGTAGTGCCCGGAATATAGTGCGCACTTAAATGCTTTTCCACTCACACCAGAGACTTGGTTATTAGAAATTTAATTCCCTCCTATCTGAGGTTTCCGGACTTCCCCTCCCCAAGTCTCTCCACACCACCAGGCCAGAAAAAGCTCCTTTGCTGGGTGGCCATATAAACTCAAGGGTGGGCTAGCCACTCTGACTTTTTAGCCTTTGAGATATCTGACTCCTATAAATGAGAACATATTGCACCCATTTGATCCAGCTTCCCGAGATGATCAATTCTCTTAAATTCTTATGTGTATGTTTAAGGGATATTGGATCACTCGCCTTCCAGGGGAAGGAGGGGAGGGGAAGGGAGGGGGAAAAATCAGAACACAAGGTTTTGGGAGGGTGAGTGATGAAAATTATCCATGGATATATTTTGAAAATAAAAAGCTTTAATTAAAAAAAAAAGAAAAAGCAAATACTATTGAGGGGAAAAAATGAAGTTCTTATGTGTATATTTACACACACATACATACACACACACACACACACACACACACACACACACACACACCAGAGATAGATGGATATAAAACAGATCTCTAGAGATCTATTCGAGGGCTCCAGGGTTATCATGAGATGGTATCTGGTTTTATCCACCTTATTTTCATGGGGGAAAAGGGAGCATCAAGTCAACGAAAGGGGAAGGTAAATCTGTTGGCTTACCGACCTGTTCTTCCAAAGTATATGCCGGCTCTTTTCTTGACAAGCCATAGCACGGCCACTCCGGTACCATGGAAAGAGCCTGGACATAACAGGTCAGTGACCTACTTGGAAATCTTGCCACCAGGTAAAGAAATGAGAGCTTTTCTGCTTATGGGGCGCTCTTAGCCTCTGACCTGTAGGATAGTCAGGAAAGCAGTGGACTCAGGGGGCTAAGTGAGTGCTAAAAAGAGCTGCCTGGAATCCCGTCCACGAACCCAATATTCGGGGCCTCCATCAACAGTATTTCAAGAAGCCACCCAGCAGATATCACCTAATCCAACAAGTCAAGCCACTCGGCTCTTTGGGAAGGTCTTTTGTGGCTCCCTTACCCTGATGGAGCCATCAGCCCGCAGCAGTTTGGAAAACCAGACACACTCTGTGGGGCTAGACGGAGAGGTTCAGTTCGTTATAGATGGGGCCACTGACACTTACATGACACGTTTCTCAAGCTAAAGTCATGTCTTCCACACCGTATGGCTCAAAACTCGGAGGTCTCAACCAAGTACTTCTACAAATACTTTTTGGGAAACTCCGAAGTTTGGTTTCATGGCAGTTGAGGAGACCCCCCCAGGGATGCTCCTTCTAGGTATTCCCACGACCTACTTCGGGGAGGGCTTGGCTTCTTGCCTAGGAAAAAAATGCAGGGATGGCTCCTGGTTTTTTGCAAGACCCTGCCCTGTTCATGCTTAATATCCCTTCAAGCAACATCATGGAATACTCGCCCGAGCCGGGGTATTCCCAGAACTCAGTCAGTAATCCACTGTAACCCACGACTTGCTCTGGCTTCTTTCAGGCACCTAATATTTAAGAACGATCATGTAATGGACGTGTCGCTCACCGGTTCCTCCAGCTTCTCCAACTACGCACTAAGTGGAAAGATCAGAAAACAAACTCCCGGACCAAACAGCCCAGGACCCCACAAAAATGTCTACACTAAATTAGGATTTAATGCTATACCCTCTGACGTTGGAGGGTCTCGATCCAAGAATCTGGTCTAACGACATTTCTGAGTCTTTTGCAAAACCTCAACCGAAGCGATTATCCCCCAAGTAACACAAGGACCCAGCCATATGATGAATTTCTCCTTGAGCTAAGTTCCAGGAAAAAGCTGGTGTCTGCCAGCAAGTATGTATGCTTTCTTTGATCAGAAAGTTAACGTTATATAACCCAGTGTCTTGCCCTTGTCGGCTTGCCACAGCCAGCAAACCTCAGGCCAGACCGGTCACCCAATCAGCTTGTCTCAGGTGCCCGGGAGGGAGCTCCCGGGGCCGGCTCCCTTTCCCCGGCCTTTGGAAAGCAGTCCACCTTCCCCGCTGGCTAAAGTCTGGGTCTCTTGGCGGGGCCACCCCTACCTCATATCACTGCGGCCTGTTGCCGGCCTCAGAGCCTTCTGGAAGTAAGGGCAGGAGTTCTAAGGAGGCAAAAGTGAAATGCTATTTGCTATATTCACGGTTAAGGACACCAGAACTTGTGAGACTTCCGAGGAAGTCGCCTCCTGTCCCTAACTAAGTACCAATGGCTGCCCCGTGACCACGACACTGACATGCTTTGCAGTGTTCGTACCCGATAGGAAGAACAAGGAAAAAAATCTGACAGCTCTGCCACCCACAGTGAAATTTTCGTGCACTGCTGATGTAGAAAAAATAGAAACAGGAAGTTTTGAATCATAATTCTGGTTAAAACCTGAGATCCCATAGCTTATTTTTTTAATGGTAAAATACTCAGTAACAAGTCTAAAAGAGAACCTCGAAACCTCAGTGGAGATTTTCTTTAGAAAAACAGCTTCAGCTTGCTTTGAGAGTAACGAGAGCCTCCCCTCACGGTGCAGCTCCCCGGCCCCGACCGACAAAGCGTCGGCCAGTCCTTGGCGGGGGCCGGCAGCCCAAAGCAGAGCGACAGCGTGGTACGGGATGAAGGAGCCAGCCAGACCCGAGGAGGCAAGCTCACTCTCTGCCTCGACACACCCTCTTTCACAGGTCTCAGTTTCCTTATCTGGAGCAGGACAGGGTTATGCTCCATGTCTAGGAGCCCTTCCAGCTCCCAAATCCCACACTATGATCTCATTCCCCAGCTAAGAGCGGGCCTGCCTTTATTTTCTCTGCTAGGACCACAAACCCACTACAACCCATCACGTGGATTTGGGAAAGGGTACCAACTTCTGAAAGAACGACCACATGAAGGATTTCTTTGCCAAAAGGCTACTCATCCATCGCAATCTAATCCTATTGAGGAAAAATACACACACATGTGCGGGCACATACACAGACACACGTGTTCATATACAATCGTGTACATGTACTCACACACGCACACTTTTTTTGGTAGGGGCTTAGATAAATTCTCATTTCTCCTCACACGTGTGGCCCGAGTGCCCACAGACAGAGCTCCCGGTTGGCTCTCTTTCGCCCACAGACACGGCCGTGAGCGAGGCTGCCAGCACAGCGCCTGCTCTAGGCCTCCTCCTCGGGATCCCTGCTCTCCTCCCGTACCACCAGCTCAGCAAGATCAGTGTTACTTTTGTCAACAGGCATCATGATGTGTGAAAAAAAATCTGCCGATTCTAACCCCCCTGCAGCCTAGACATCGGACGTTTGTAATGGAGTGATTTTTCTCTCTAACATCTGGCTGCCTTACAATTCTGACCCTCCCCCCCCCCCAAGCCCTACCTCCCACTTTAAGGAAACGTGCGATCTCCCCCCATTCCATTATTCCTTCGGTGGGCTGCCCGGTGAGTGGCAGAGGCTCCGATGTCTTCGGCGAAGGGCTAACTGGGAGGAACTAAAGGTCAAGGCCGGGAGATAATAACCCGAGTCAGCCTCGATGGCCAGGGGAGACCAAGGATTTCTGCTCCTGGCCTCCACCACAAAGAGAATGATACCCACCTAAACTAGTCCAGTCCCATCAGTCTGAGCAGATGTCGTGCCTGAGGGGAAGAAAAGAGAATCTGTGTAGAAAGGGGGAGCCCCCAAAACCTTGCTGTGAAAACTGAGTAGAGGCCCGGGCAGAAAGATAGGAGAGAGATTGTCCTTTAAGAGAAGGGCACCTGTCACCTCTCAGGAAGGCTGGAAGAGAAAATGCAGGGAAAGAAGGCGAGTGTGGTTGAAAGGAATCAACGCTATCTCAAGTCCAGAGATATTCCTTATCTGGAAGTCAGGATCACAGAAAGCTCAGCTCTGTGGAACGCAGGCCCCAACCTGGAGGGAAAGGGGAAGGAAAACCAGGGGCCCTCAGACAGATGGGTAGAGGCCCTCCCACAGAACCTCCCCAGAATAATCCACAGCTCTAACAAATCGAGCTTCCTAGCTCAGGAGAAGCTGGACAGTAAAGGCAGGAGGCAGGGAGAGACACCGACAGCGAGGGCAAAGGAGATGGCTAACCCTAACAAGGCAACAAAAGAAAGTGTTAAAAGCGGGCACTGAGTCCAAAGACCCCAGGACGGGGGCGGCGAGGGCATCGCCACCGGAGGCCTGCCCCAAGGAGGCCTTGGCACTCAGCTCTGATAACCAGGAATTAGCACAAATGTGGGTGGGTGATGAGCGTAGACTCTTTTAAGAAGGCAGGGACGTCAACGCCTAATATCTTGGGATGCGTTTGTGCTTAAAAGGACGAAGCTTCGATTCCATAGGAAGAGCCCCTTTTCCACTGATGCCCACCAAGGACGGCTGGTAGATAGCAAAAGGGTGCCGCTCTCCCGACTGCTGAAGTTTTCTTAACCAACAAACGACTGAACTGCGGCCAAATGGGCTCAGACAACAAAAGAACTTGAGCTATTCTTTTTTCACTTCCCCAAATATTTGAGAAAAGAGTAAGATAGAGGACTTCATCATAATCTAACCGTCACATGGAAAGAACCTTGGATTTGAAGTCAGGATCCAGTTTCTATACTTAGTTATCTGGTTCCTGACAGATTAGAAGCGATAAATTCAGAGGCCATGGGGTAGCGCCACTTCATAAGTCTGGGCCCCAGGTTCCTGATCTGTTAGATAAAGGCCAGATGACTGCGAAGTATCCATCTGGCTTTAAATCTAGAGAATTTTTAATCACAACTCAGCAGCTCTGAATGCCAAGTTTGGGCAAAGAGCAGCCATTCTAGAAACAGATCTTGGGTATCTCTGGACCTTACAATTCGAGCAATGGTCTCAAGAGCCATGCAGAAGAATTCCCACTACGTGGTTCCGAGCTCATTCTGACAGTGTTACAATGACATTTCCTGTTCGACCGACAGACTTCTTGAGTTGCAGCCAAATAGTTACAAAAAGGAATAGTTGAGGCCCAGACAACCAAAGCCTCTGAAAGAGTCTGTTTCCCAAATACCTCCCCCCAATAGGAAAACAGTGAGATAAAGGGTGGCACTTAATTTTATAAACATCTGGTGGTCTCCTCTATGCAAGGTGCTGGGGAGCCAAAAGAAAGAAGGAAAAAGAAAAACCATTCTGTAAAGCCAGCCAGCTCCTGTTCTACTACAGGATGCGACCTGGAAAGCCACAGGTGACTCGAGGAGAAAAGAACGTGGACATCCTCAGCCACTGGTGGCCCTGGCAAAGGCTATGTGGAAGAGGCGGCACCTGAGCAGTTTCCCAACCCCACCCTCCCTGCCACCGGCACGTCTGACACGGCCCTTCGAGGATTTACAGAAATACGGGAACGGGAAACACACCAAGGGAAAACGTCCAGAACTAGGCTTCAATTCTGACCTTTAACCCCGGGCAAAGGTGAAAGTCACCAGAGCCCAAGCTCAGGACCAAGCAAGCCCCATCAGCCCACGTGTCCCCTATCTGGGCTAACCGGAACACGGACCACATCACTCTGCTCCATCCAGGGCAAAAAGCCTTCCACTGCCGAGTTCAAGCATTAGCAGAGTCGAGTCTGATGAGCTAAAAGTTAATGTGAAAAATCTTTCTGCATTCTGGGCAACCGATCAAAGCGGAGTTCAATGGGGAAGACGGGAGAGGGACCGGAATATTTTCAAGCAACACAGTCACCAGAGCGGGAAGTGATGGAAAGGAGCTGAAATTCATTAAAAACCCTATTCAGAGTTTACGTCTCGTGTCGCTAGAGATTTCAATTAAGGGTTCGAAACAAAGGAAAAGAAAAAATACAGTATTACTCACATTTTCACACGCACAGATTTTTTGAAGAAAAAAATCAAGAAAACCGTTTTCCCTATTTCATTCCCCCAGTGTCATTTGGGTTCCTGTTGTGAAACACCACAAGATCAAGGCCAGAAGAGGCTCCTCTACGTGGAATACACTTTGTCCTTGCCATATGGTCAAAGGGTTAAGTTTAAGAAGCAGCTGGCTGCTTGTCACTGGCTGGGGGGGTGGGGGTGGAAGGAGAGCTAGCCAGCAGTCACTCCTCTTCTGGTCCCCTCCCTCTCCCTTCCCCTCCCCCAGCTCCAGATCCTCCCCTCCTACCTTCCCTGGGCTGGGGGTTACAGTTCTTTTGCTCCCCTCCCCCTCCAAAAAAAATGCACCTCTAGTCTTGGGGAAAAGCTGGGCTATGTACATTGCCTGGTGCTAGAGCACAGCTGTCTGGTCCTTCTTCCCTGGAAGACAGATGTGGAAAAACTGAAACTTCCAAGCAAGAAATTCCAAAAAGGTAACTCCGCTATTTTTCCCACTTGCAAAAGCTCTTTCTCCCTCTCTTAAGTAGCTTTCTCACAAACCCTCAGAGCCTCCTCTTGCTGTTTTAAGCAAAGCAAGAAGCCTTTGAATGCTGGTCCCAGGGATTTTGCTCCGGAGTCCCGATCCCTTTAGTCAAGGGGGATGCGAGTCTCAGCTTTTGAGAGGCTCTTGAGGGTGGCGGGAGCTCCCACAAGGCTCAGGAGGGTGGTGGAGACCCTCCATCCTGCCCTCCACCAGCAGGGATAACGAGCAGTGTGTTTGTGGAGGGGGGGGGGGGTGGCAAACGGGCTTTGGGTTTTTTCATTTCTGTTCAAGTTGTGGTTCAGTGCCTGCAAGTGAGTGGCTAGAGCTAAAAAAGCACCCAGTTCAATAAGGTTGTCAAAGTGTTTGTTGAGCTAACGTGAAACGCTCTGGAGAGCCTTTCTGTGGATGGAGGCACTCCCTTTGGCTGCTACAGATCTCGGCTCCTCTGACTCTGGCTTATTCCCGTGTTTGACTCTGGAGTTCCTGAACTTAATAACGCTGCTTCTGGGGCTACACTTAACACCCGCACCAAGAGCGATGCTGCTCTAGAGAAAGGGACGAAGGCTTGGTTAGTCTAGGGTCCGCGATTTCCAGAACCGAGTCACTGATGGGGAGGCTCGCTCTGGGTCACGGAGGGCAAGCACGCGGGCAAAGCAGCCCACCGGCACCAGTGGGACAACTGGCTAGCTCTGCAGCCGGGTGCTGAGCCAGAGACTCTCTGGAGTCTGGGCACCAAACCGGGGTGGATGAGTCTAGAGTCTATACGTGATCTCGCTCCTTAAAGGGTACTGCAAAGCCTCAGGATCTTGGGGGAAGACTGCCATTCAGAAGCTCTTTTTTAAAAGAGAGATGAAAGATGTAGGAGGAGAAGGGAGACAGAGAAAGAAAGCAAAAAAGAGGAGAGACAGAGCAGATGGAGAGACAGAGAAAAGAAAGGAAGAAAGAGATGGGAGGGAGAGGGACAGAAACACACACAGAGAGCGGGAGAGACAGAGATAGGGAAAAGGACAGAGACAGGGAGAGAGAGAGCAGGAGAGACAGAGAAAAGAAAGGAAGAAAGAGATGGGAGGGAGAGGGACAGAAACACATAGACAGCGGGAGCGACAGAGAGAGAGAAAAGAAGAGAGACAGGGAGAGAGAGAGCAGGAGAGACAGAGAAAAGAAAGGAAGAGAGAAGAAAAACAGAGCAAAAGGGCAGAGAGAGAAAAGAAAGGGATACAGACAGAAAAGAAAGGAAGAGAGAGGGAAAAGACGGAAAAAGAAGAGAGTCATAAAAAAAGAAAGGAAGAGAGGAGACCAGAAGGAGAGACAGAGAAAAGAAAGGAAGAAAGAGGAGGGAGAGGGACAAAGAAAGGAAGAGAGACAGATAAAGAAAGGGAGAGAGCAGGAGAAACAGAGAAAAGAAAGGAAGAAAAAGACAGGAGGGAGAGGGACAGAGAAAAGAAAGGAAGAGACAGCCAGAAAAGAAAGGGAAAAAGACAAAAGGAAGGAAGAGAGAAAGAAAAAGAGATACAGAGAGAAAAGGAAGAGAAAGAGACAATAGAAAGGAAGAGAGAAAGAAAAAAAGAAACAGAGAAAAGGGAAAAGAGATAGCGAAAACGGAAGCGAGAGAGAGAGACAGAAAAGAAAGGGAGAGAGGAAATGAAGAGAAAAAGAGAGAAAAAGAAGAGAGAGAGCAAAAAGAAAGGAAGAGAGAAAAGGAGGGGGAAAAGAAACAGAAAAGGAAGAGAGAGATAACAGAAAGGAAGAAAGAGACAGAGAGAAAAGGGGAGAGACAGATAAAGAGAGATAGAGATAGAAAAAGACAAAAAAGGGGAGACAGAGAAAAGAAGGGAAGAGAAAGAGACAGGGGTAGAGAGGGAAGAGAAAGAAAGAGATAGAAAGACAGAAAAGAAGGGAAGAAAGAGGGGGAGGGAGGGAGAGATAAAGAGAAGAAAGAAGGGAAGAGAAAGACAGAGAGAGAGAAACAGAAAAGAAGGGGAGACATAAAGAGAGAAATAAAGAGAAACAGAGAGAAAAGAAAGGAAGAGACAGATAAAGAGAGAGAAAAGAAGGGAAGAGAAAGAGGTAAGGAGACAGAGAAAAAAGAAGGGAAGAGAGACAGAGAGAGAGAGAGAAAAGAAGGGAAGAGAAACAGAGATAAGGACAGAGAAAAGGGGAGAGAGAGAGAGAAAGACAGAAAGAGAAGAGAGTGATAAAGAGAAAAAAGGGAAGAGACAGAGGGAAAGACAGAAAAGAAGGGAAGAGAGAGACAGAGATAAAGAAAGAGATGAAAACGGAAAAGGAGGAGACAGATAAAGAAAGA
Organism: Sarcophilus harrisii; assembly: GCF_902635505.1. Classification (NCBI taxonomy): domain Eukaryota; kingdom Metazoa; phylum Chordata; class Mammalia; order Dasyuromorphia; family Dasyuridae; genus Sarcophilus; species Sarcophilus harrisii. The sequence goes on along the minus strand of NC_045432.1, from coordinate 78,295,025 downwards.
GGAATATAGAGAAAAGAAGAGAGAGACCGAGATTAAGAGAAAAGGAAAGAGTTACGAGATGAAGACAGAAAAGAAAGGGAGAGAGATAAAGAGAGAGACAGAGACAGAAAAGGGGAGACATAAACAGAAAGAAGAGAAGAGAAGAGAGAGACAGAGATCAAGAGGGAGACAGACATAGAGAAAGAAAGAGAGAAAAAAGAAAGGAAGAGACGGAGAAACAGCAGACAAGAGAGCTATTCCCTGAACCAAGGCAAAGGCAGAGCCCAGAGAGAACTTCTCGGTTGTCTCTCCGTCTCTGGGGATCTGCACGGCAGGGTCTCTCTGCGCCTTTCGCTCCTGCCCGTTTCGCCCATGGGGAAAGCAAATGGAAAGCTTCTGGAATCATTCAAACGGGGCCAAGCGGCGGGGCCACTCGGAGCGCTGACTCTTCCCCTCCTCCCCGGCTTGGCCGCCCCTAATTAGTCCCAGCTTCCAGGGCAGGAAGTCCCCCAGGATCGCGGCTGGGCCTCTTCCCGGGAGAGCTCTCAGCCGCATCGGCCTGGGAACTGAGCTGCCCGAGGAGGCGCCCCCCTCCCCCCTCGCCGGCCCCCCAAGAGGAGGAGGAGAAGCGGGGAGCAGGCGGCGCAGGACAGGCAGCAGGAAGAGGGGGCCTCGGGCCTCCCCGCCGAGCCCGCCAGGCCCGACAGCCGCAGCAGCCCCCGCCCGACCCCCATCCGGCGCCCCCGGGGGCCGCCACTGCAGCGGCCGCGCTCGGAGGGAGGCGACGCCAACTCCGCCGGGAGTTACCTGGAGCGCGGCGGCGGCGGCGGCGGCGGTGACGGCAGCTTCGGCTCGCCCGGCCGGCCTGGAGCCGTGGCGGCTACAAGCCCGGACCCCGACCCCGGCAGCGGCCCCGGCAGCGGCGCCCCTCCATCCACCCCGGGCGTCCCCTGAGGAGGAGGGAGGGGGGGGGGGGGGGGGGGGGGCAGGGGGGGGGGGGAAGGGGGGGGGGGGGGGGCACGCGGCTCCCACGGGCTCCCGGGCCGCCGGCCGCCCGCCCGCCCGCCCGCCTCATGTGACAGGCGCTGCCGCTGCCTGCGAGGGAGGGAGGGAGGGAGGGAACGAGGGAAGGAGGGAGGCTCGCGCGCCGCCGCCGCGGGCTCGCGCGCCGCCGCCGAGGACTCGCACGCCCCCGCGCGCGCCCGCGAGGCTCCGCCGGCACAGATCCAGGTCGCGCACGCGCACACATTTTCCTCACCCCCACCCCACCCCCCCGCGGCCATTTTGCAGGCGGATTGGGCGGGGCCTAAGCTTCCCCTACTTGAGCGGCCACCAGGAGGAGCTCCTGAGGCCAGGCCCCCCCCAGCCTGGAGCTCCTGCCCCTGTCCCCCCAGTTGGGTCCGCGGTGCCAATTTAGTGCCTGGCTCTTGGGAGGACGCACATATTGGGGGGGGGGGGCGTGCACATATTGGGACATGGACAGCGTGGCCTCTTTTGGAGCATCAAATTCAATGGGGAACTTAGCAGCCAGCTAAGCAAGTGTTCCCCAGATGTTTCACTCCCCTACTCAAGTAGCTTGGGTGGCTCCCTAGCACCTCTGCATAAAATAAACTATCACCCCAGCAATCCGGGTCTTCACTCCCTTTCATGGAACCTCCATTCCGGCAAACAAGCTTTAGCGTTTCCTCCAGCTTGGCCTTCCCTGTCTGATGTGTGTAGAACAGGCCATCCCCGTGCGCTGCCAAGGATGCCCTTCCTCCTCCCCTCTGCTCCCTTCAAGGCTCTGCCCAAGTGCCCCCCCCCAAACTTCTCCAGATCTCCTCTCAGTTTTTAACTTCCCTCCTCAAGTTTCTGTCTCCTATAGCAAGTGTGCTAAGAATACCCCCAGATTTGCAGAACTGGGACCCTTTCCATGGAGCTGCTCATATTCTCAGGCCCCCTGCCAAGGGACTTGGCCCTGGCTCCAGGGTGACCCACAAAGGGCGTCTGACTGGTATTTAGTGACTAAAGATTATCGTCATCCGAGAGTCAAAAGGAGAAACCCTGGTCAGAGGCCCCTCCTTCCTCTTCCAGGTGCACCCTAGGGGGGAAGGAAACGGGGAGGCTGCCCGACAAAATCATTTCCCAAGTTTACCTGTTCCCGGCTCATGCTGACATCAAAGGCCCCTTCGCGTGGGTGGAGAACACCCTTAGATCTCTGAAACGGGACAAAAGGCACAGGGGGTAACGGTCAGTCATCTGGAGTGACACTGGGGTAGTTTTTTGGTCCAATGCTTTTATCTCTTCCCCCCTTTCAGATAGCTTCAAAACAATCTCCATGCTGATCAAATAGTATTCCTGCCAACCCAGGTTTCTTCTGTGTAGGCATTTCAGTCATGTTTCACCATCCATGACCCTATTTAAGGTTTCTTAGATCCTGAGGTAGTCGGCCATTTCCTTCCCTAACTGATTTAACAGATGAGGAAACTGAGGCAAACAGAATGATATGACTTGCCCAGGGTCACACAGCTAGGAAGGGTCTGAGGCTGGATTTGAACCCATCTTCCTGACCGGCTGCACAGCAGCACCCCGTAGCAGCCCACTTTCCTGGTGCATATCCACTGCTTCAGATGAAGCCTGTCATGTTCTTCTCTAAAATATAGTTCTCTGGGAGCAGGTTTCTTGGGGGGCTTCTGGGAGCAGCCTTAGTTTCAGCTCAAAATAATAATCACCTCAAATGCAGCCAGGAGTTAAAGTCCAAATCCTTTATTGTCTCTTTCCAAGTCTTGTCTCCTTCCTTGGGCCTGGTTCGCTTTCTTAGAGGCCTATCTCTGTCCTTGGTTTCAAGAGCTCCTACCCCTAGTCCTTTGCCTCTCCAGCTTCTGCCTCTAGCTCTCTTCGAATGTCTCCAGCCAGCACAAAGGTGGAAGAAGGAACGACTTCTGAATGTCCCGGAGTCAATCCTGATTGAGGCTCCTCCTTATATACGCTCTCTTAAAGGTGTGAATCTTGTGGAACTCTAGTAAGTACTAAGAACATTAGTGAACTAGAGAACTGTTAATACCAGGCAAAATTACATAACTGACTTAGTACCTCATAAGAATCCTAACAGAAGCCCATTGGTGATTTTGGTTTTATAGTCCAAACACGAAGGTTTTGCCGTCATGGAGATCAGAGAAATGCTCTCAGATCCGTTCCTTTTGTTTGGCGTCTTCCTCATGTTTCACCTAGAATTGCTCTTTGGAGAACCGAGCTGAGTTGGGTTTCACATCCAGATTTCTGTAGATTTTCTCTTGTCGGTCTGTGAAGATTGGAAGAAAGACTCGCTGAGAGTTTTTCCTAGTCCGACTGAGACAAGAATGCTCGTACTGAGGCAGCTGTGGGGTGAATTGAAATAGAAATGGAAATGGAAGCCATTTCCGGAAATGGCTTCTGGAAAACCATTTGAAATGATTCCAAGAAAGTGGTTAAAATGTCCAGATCTTTGGGAACAGAGATTTTTCTGCTAGGCACATCCTCCAAGGAGGTCACTGATTTAAAAAAAAGAAATAAAAAAGAAGTTTCCATGCGCTTTTTCTGTAGTATGTTTTTGGCTAAGTTCTGGAAACTTAAGCTATGAATTGGAAACAAAGGAGATCCCCATCCATCGGGGAATACCTAAAGAAGTGAAGGCACATGGATATTGGACAGGGAATTTTACTGCCCTGTGAGAAACTACAAATATGAGGAATGCAGAGAAGCCTGGGAAGATTTCCGCAAACCGATACAAAAATAAAACACACGGAGCCGAGAAAACAATTTATACAACGACTACGACGTCATTGGAAAGACCAGCACCAAACAATGGAAAGTATATGGTGCGAAATTCCAAAGAACAGAGGTGACCCTAGAGTGGAGATTGAAGAAGACCCCTCATCTTTCTCTACAAAGGCAGAAAATCTAGGGGTGTAGAGCATTGCATCTAATGTCCAATTTTTTTTAACGTGTTGATTATATGGCAATTTTTTTTTTTTTTTTTTTTTTGCTTTTTCCTGTTTTATTTATTTATTTTTTTAAGCCGTTGTCTTAAGGAATGGCTCTCTGGGAGACAGCCCAGGGAGGGAGAGATGCAAAAGATAACAATATAAATGTATTTTTTAAAAAGACAGGAATACCAGAAGGACAATTGTTAGAAGTTCTAGGAAGGGGCATGGCCTTGGCAGTCAGGATGGGAGCCGGGAGTGAGGCTTCTTGTAGCATTAGGAGAGACTGAGTTCCTGGAATAAGGAGATGATGGGCCCACTGTCCTTTGCTCTGCTTAGACTAGCACACCTGGGATAGTGTACTCAGTTCTGGGCCTGACCATATAATATGGACATTGAGGTGATGAGGTGGCTGGGCCTGGAGTCAGGAAGACCTGAATTCAAAACCAGCCCCAGATTCTTCCTAGCTGTGGGACTCTGGGCAAATCATTTCATTTCTGTCTGTTTCCTTAACTGTAAAATGGAGGTAATGAAAACACCTACTTCTCAGGGTTGTTATTCAGCTCAAATGAGGTTAAGTACTTAGCAGAGTGCCTGGCACATATTAAGTACCATCTAAATATTTATTATTATTATTATTATTATTATTGTCTGGAGAGGGTCCGGGGAGGGCAATCAGAATAGGGAAAGTTTGGGAGAAGGGAACTTCCAACTCTGTCGGGTAAGTGAGGCTCCATGGAACTCCTAAGGGTAAGCAAAATGAGTATGCATCTAGCTGGGCTGATAGCTGTTCTCCAAACTAGCACATGGGAGGCAGAAAAACCACCAGGCTCAGCCTCCAAACTGCACTTGCAAGGGTTTCTCCATGCCATGAATCGAAAACCTTTGCCCCCTCACTTCCTTCCTCTGCTGATCCAAACACACAAAGCAGGATTTCCCGACTGCTGATCTGTGCCCAACTGTCCACGCTCTGTCTGAGGGAGACCGGAGGTTTTTGAGGATAAAAGAGGCCTCGGGAGGGAGCTGAGGAAAGGTAGCTTTAGCAACGGCTGGCCTGGAGTTAGGTTCCTCCAGTCTTGACATCGTACTAGCATGAAAGTGGCGGGGAGCTTCTCCCAAGGGTTCCCCCAGTTAGTGGCAGATCCAGGGCTCCTACTGCCTGGGAGACAGAGACCAGCTCTGGAAACCAAATGGCAACGGGCCTTTCCAGGGCACTAATAATAGAACTAGCTATTGGCATGTATCCCCTGGGGGGCTCTGCTCCTTCTATTTTATGGGGCCTAGGAAAGGGATTCCGGGATGAGACAGGAATAACTCCTACCACCAGCCATCAGGCAAAGCAAGGAACAGTCTCCAGTGGGCCACTCTACTCTTTTTATCTGTTGGTTTGAATTATTTCCTTTGGTGTCCTCAGAATGTCCTTCCTGCAAACTTCCCGTTCCTCCTAGGCTGACTTGCCCTGGTGAATTTTAGGCCATGGGATCCGACTTCTCCTTTCAGAGAAGAAGCCTTTGAAATCTGTTCCTGTAAATCTGGGTTACTTGTCAGTCTAGCTTTTGTGGCCCAAGAGCTCCCTTGTGCTACTTCTTACCAAAGCTGCCATGGATTCTGTCCTCAGAACTCGGTTGTCCCTGGTAGATGATAATTACATCCAGAGTGGCCGGTCCCCTCATTTATTCCTCCATACTTTAAAGAATGAACTTCTCATTAAGGCAACTCAAGAAATTGACAAATGCTCTGATTTTGGGGGGGAGGGAGGAGAGAAAGAGACAGACAGAAGCAGAGAACACTCCCACAAATGTGCAGATATTCAAAGTACCCCATCATTACTGTATCACGGCAGCAGCCTTAGCATCTATTTCATCTTTCTGACCAGGTGGTCTGTAGTATACTCTGATGACAATATCCCTTCTGTTTCTGTCTCCATTGAGCTTGGTCTAAATGCCCTTTATTGGGCTTCTCCTATCTGGCCTCTGGGTCCATGAGTATTTGAAATGTTTTGGTAGAGGCCTGTGATTTCATTAGCCTAGGGGACTAGTCTTCATTTTACAAATAAAGAAACTGAAGTCCAGAGAGGAAGGATGTCTCGCCCAAGATCACACAGCAAGCAAGTAGTTGGGCTAGGACTGGCACCCAATTCATCCGACTCCTCCTGTTGGAGGAAATCTCATACTTCTGAAACCCTTGTCTTTGATGGGCAGCAATAATGTTAGTTATTTCTAATTTTATATTTATTTTTATATTGTATTATAATTTATATTATAGTTTTATATTTATTTATAATGTTAGTTAATTATTCCCACCTGTGAAACTAAGGGCTTCGCGTGTTTGTCCAAGGCCTGACAAGCTTTAGCAACACTTTTTTTCTTTTTTAAAAAATAGTATTTTATTTCTTCCAATTACATGTCAGTACAATTTTTAACATTCATTAAAAAAATGAGTTTCAAATTTTCTCCCTCCTTCCTTTCCTTCCCCCTTCCAAAAAAAGTCAGAATTTTAAATAGTTTATACATGTGCGATCATGCAAAACAGATTTCCGTATCAGTCCGGTTGTGAAAGAAGAAACATACCAAAAGAAAAAAAATAAAGTAAAAATAGTGTGCTTTGGTTTGCGTTCAGATTACATCAGTTCTTTCTCAAGAATTGTCTTGGATCATTGTTTTACGGAGAAGAGCTAAGTCAGTCAGAGGTTATCACTGTGTAATGTGGCTGTTACTACATACAGCGATCTCCTGGTTCTTTTCACTTTGTTCAGCATCAGTTCATCTGAGTCTTACCAGGCTTTCCCCAAATCAGCTTGCTCGTCTTTTCTCATAGCACAACAATATTCCATCAAGTTCACGTACCAAAACTTGTGCGGCCGTTCCCCAATCGATGGGCGTCCCTTCGATTTCCAAATCTTTGCCAGCATTCTTGTGGTGCTCTAAACAGTTTTGAACGTGTGGGTCCCTTTCCCTCCTCCCTGATCTCTTTGGGATACAGAGCCAGTAGTGAGACTGCTGGATCAAAGGGTATGGACAATTTGAGAGTCCTTTGGGCCGAGTTCCAAATTGTTCTCCAGAACGACTGGATCCGTTCACAATTCCTGAGCAACACTTTTGAGATTCCTTCTGGCTGTGTCCTTGTTGCCCCTATGAATCACCAGAAGTGGGTGGTAGGCATGTGGTTTGACAGGTCTGGGGACGTTCTCCCTCATGGCGCTGACACGGTCCCCAGCAAAACACCAAATCTCTCTATTATTATCAGGTCAACAAAAAGATGTCACCACACTAGTGGTGGACTGGCAACCTCATTTCTGGAAGGACCAGCACCTACCACTGTTTCCTCCTCTTCCTCCTCCTCCAAGAGGAGACCCCTCCTCTTTGCCAACGATTGTTGCTCTTGAGCCATTTTTCAATCGTGTCTGACCCTCCGTGATTTGAATGATTTTGAATTATTTGCCATTTCCGTCTCCAGCTCGTCTTACAGATTCAGAAACTGAGGCAAACAGGGTAAATTGACTTCCCCAGGCTCACGCTGCTAATAAGTGTCTGAGGCCAGATTTGAACTCAGGGAGTCTTCTTGTCGCAAGACTCAGTATTCTATCAGCTCTATCCAGTGCCACACCTAGCTGCCCCTTTGCCAATGACTGATTCGATCACCAAGCGTTTCTTAAGTGCCTACTCTGTGTCAGGACCAGTGCTAATGCTGGGCATAAATAAACATAAGCCAGTGCCTGCCCTCCAGGAACCGACATCCTTCTAGAGAGGAGCCTATATCCAGAAGTAGAAATAGCTCAAAGATGGCGGCAGGTCTAGTTGACGAGGGCAGCTGAAGATGGCAGCATAGAAGAGAGTCCTACAACAGATGCAGTCACACTAGGAGAGGGCAGCTCATCATCAGAAAGCCCTGGAGAACTATGGCCCAGGGCAAGTGCCTAAAATAGGCCCTCCAAGGTCAGGCAGAGGGATATCTTAGGAGGAAGCCTTCCCAAGGAGAAAGGAGGACTCCTTCTGAATCATGGTGCCATGGGATAAAATGCTCTTGGCCTTGTGTCTTTTGCAGCTTAGTTCTGAATATTCTGGAGCTCCCCCATTATCTTCCAGCCTCCTGGATCCCAGCACAGGTCAGCTTGCCCAAATGGCTCTTATGTCCTTTTACATCTTTGTTGTCTTGAAGTCTTTCTGCCATTTTTGAAAGGAGAGAAGCTGACCGTGATCCTCCAGCCCCTTGACCTTCCCTGCTAGGACAGAAACCGGTCGGCATTGGGTATATTTTTTTCAAGTTCACTTAGAAACGTGGACCATGCGTTGGGTCATCACGAAACTGAATGTCCAAAAGCAGAAATGGGCAGACCCAGTGGGATAAAAGGAGAGGTGAACAATGATGGTGTGAGTGAATGGTGTTGATCAACAAGTTCAAGTCAACTCGTTAAAGAAGGTCGGGGTGCAAAGGGAAATCGTCATAGTCTAAAAACAGATTCAAGTTATAGCAATAACAATGACAACGTGGATGTCAAAATAAATGCTCAAATCTACAGGCCGCTCCAACTAACAGGCCCCAGGGGCAAACTTCAAGTGTTCTCTGTTATCTCCTCTTCTTCCTCATTGGGACAGATGTGACGACCAAGAGCTGGATTCCCCGGTGTCTGAGGGCTCTAAACCCATGACCAGTGAAAATTATCCCAGCTCTCCCCTTGCCAGGTGTCAGACTACAGATACGGTCAAGTCTCCTGTATCCTAAAAAACAAAATACCCTCAATTTGAGACGACCATCCCTACTACCTATTATCTCCCTTTTCTGCTAAAAGCTTCCACAAGTGCTGCCTCCACTTCCTTTCATTTCTCTCTCCTTAAATCTGCAAGCCGGCTTCTGACCTCATGCTTCCACTGAAACTGCTCTCTCCAAAGTTACCAACGATCTCTTGATCGCCAAGTTGAATGGGCTTTCCTCGATCTTCAACCTTCTTGACCTCTGAGTAGCCTTGAACACTCTCATCTCTAGGACACTATTCTCTCCTGTTTTGTTTTGTTTTTTTTCCTATGGGTCTGGATGGTTCCTTCCTTTGCCTGAGCTTTATATCAAACCCACTAACTATGCACATGTATCTCTAGAGAGCCCAGATCTATACATCAGACTCCAATCTCTCTCTCTTTTGAGCTCTGTTGAGCTTCGGTCCCCCATCACCAACTACCTATGGGACGTTTCACGTCTCAAATTCCGTGTGTCCAAAACAAAACTTATTATCTTTACCCCCCCAAATAAGCCGCCTTCCAAAGTTTCTCGTCTCTGTAGGAGGCACTGCCCTCCTTCCAGTTCCTGAGGTTTGTCATATCTGAGTCATCCTCCATTCCTGTCTAAGTCGTCTCCCCACATACCAGATCAGTTACTGAGTCTTGACATTTCTATCTGCATGATGTTCCTCACTCTTCCTTTACTCACAGAGCCATCATCCGGATCCATGTCTTCACCACCTCAGGCAGTCTCCTGCCTCCAATCTCTTCCTTCTCTAAGCCATCCTCCGTGTGGCTGCCAAAGGGAGTTTTCCTAAGGGTCACTCCTTTGCTCAATAAACTCTAGTGGTTCCCTATTACTCCCGGGATGAAACACAAATTCCTGTGTCTGCCGTTTAAAATCCTCCCGCCCTCTCGTCTTCTCCGATATGGCCCTTCTCCGGGCACTCTATACTCCAGGTAAACGAACCTTCTTATTGCTCCTCACTCAAGACTGTCCACCAGATCTTAGTTTAAGATCACTCTCTCCTACCGCGGATCTCAACTCATTTATGACTTATTTGTTAAGTCTTAGGAGTCACTTGAAGTTCACAAAGAGAGTGACTTGGCAGAAATCATCCAAATAATAAGAGTCGGAGTAGAGAACTGATCCCAGGTCTTTTCTACCACGAACCCAACACTCTCCACTACCCCCATGCCATCTCTGTGCCTCTATTTGATCCGGCATGAAAATTAAGAAATTAAAGGAATAAAAAAAGAGATTAAAGGAATAATTGTCGGTTACAAAGAAGCGACAATCTAGCTAGCTGCGGATGCTAGGACTTTCTTGCTAGAAAACCTAGGACAGGGAGCAAAAACATTAATTGGGGCATTAGATTTCTTTATTCAAATGGAAGAATATAAGCAAAAACCACACAAATCATCTACGTTTTTATATGCCATTGGCAAAATTCTAGAGAAAAGGATCGAGAAAGGCCGTTTGCAATTCTGTCAAAGGTCATCAGATGTTGGGGTAATATCCTCCCAAGGCTCACAGAAGATTTTCATAGACAGCTTTGGTTAGCTTGGGAACTCTTGAGGAATAAATCCATTCAATTTACCTGGGAGTATTTCTCCTGCGCCTAAGAGTAGGCGCTTCATAAATAATTATTGAGTTGACTTGAACGTGTTTAATGTGGGCCAGGTTCTGTGCTCTTCACTGAGGAGACAGTGATTAAAGAACAGTCCCTGCTGTTCCTCCCCCTCAAGGATCTTCTGTTCCACTGAGCAAAAGGAAGATTTTCTGTGCATTAAAGTAGAGTAAAACGCCAATCCGCTCCAATTTATTTTCTCGATTTAATTTAATGCTGCTGGGTTTTAACACAGAATCAGCGAATCTCGGAAGAAAATCCAAATGGATGAAAAGACGGAGAATATTGGCAGGGAGTGAAAAAAGAAAATTGAAAAAGGGGATTTTGCCTGCCCGGATCTCCAAGTAGATTTGAAAATAATCGCTATTGAATCTCAGGTAATGGATGGCCACTGTGGTAAGGGACAACAGAAAACCGGGAGAGAAAAATGAGGAGAAAGCCAGGAGGAAAATACCTGGAACCTTCCAGGAACGTAGGTGGCTGCACCCTGAAAAATGATTTTAGGGGCAGCTATGTGGTGCAGTGGATAAAGCACCAGCTTTGAAGTCAGGAGGACCTGAGTTCCAATCTGGTCCCAGACACTTAACGCTTCCTGGCTGTGTGACCCTGGGCCAGTCACTTAACCCCAATTGCCTCAGCAAATAGATATAAAAAATATATATATTTATATATAAATTATAATTATGTTATTAAATTAATTATTAATAATATTATATAATTAATTAAATTAACAATATAATTATGTTATCTAAAAATTATAATATATTTATTTTTTACATATATATATAAAATATATTTTATATATATATAATTTTAGAACTCTACATTGTGGTATAGTGCATAATACATTTTAAGTAGCTCTGTGATCTACAGATATAGACATATAGACAGACATATGTATGTGTCTGTATGTCTGTATCTTTGAAAAACTCAAAGAAAAAGGAATGATTCAACTGTCTTAAGTGGGGGGGGGGGAGATGGAAAACCCTGATTTATCAGCTGACAGTGGAAGAAACTGGTTGCTCCTGGGTAAGAGTCTCAGACAGAAGCGGCTTAGGGGGGGCGGGGAAGCCACGCTAGTGAATCGAGGGCTATTGTCCAGGCAGACCCAGGAAAAGAAGCATATTCCAAGATGGGAACTGAAAAAAATCCAGTATGATCCAGCGCCAGGTGAAATCAGAGTTCCCAGTGGAACCAAGTGTAAAGGGCTAGGGAGGAGCGAGGGGGCTTGTTTCCAGCTTTTTTTTTTTTTTTTGATTTTGTAGTCATTCTCCTCCTTGGTCTGCTTCCACGGGCTCAGGGGGGCTCGGGGAGTACGGTAATATCTCCCCTTGATCTTGGGAACAAGTTTTGCAAGATGGCAACTTCTCAAGTCTTTCTGCACTTAGGAAAGATGAGCCTGCCCAGGTAAAACGTGATTCCCTGTGATCACTTTATCCAAGGCTGCCTGGAAAACTTTGTATTCCATCAGGGAGCCTATTTTGATGAAGGATCCAGTCACATAGAGGTTTTTTTTTTAATTTTATTATTATTATTATTATTATTATTATTATAGCTTTTTATTTACAAGTTATATGCATATGTAATTTTTCAGCATTGACAGTTGCAAATCTTTTTGTTCCAACTTTTCCCCTCGTCCCCCCACCTTGACACAAAGTTTTAATTAATAGTTTTTGTACCTGGGACAGGAAGTTCAACTTGGGTACAGCCACTGTGGAAGTATAGGCCGGGATGGAACTTTCAGTGCCCTCTAAATTTTGCCACCCTGGGTCAAAGCCCTGACTGCCCTGCCCTGATTATGACTAGTTACACAAGTTTGGAGACTGCTTGAGAAATGCCACGTGAATACTTTAACACGGATGCCATCTGAGGAGGGGGTGGGGGGGAGGAGGGAAAAGTTGGAACAGAAGGTTTTGCAAGGGTCAATGTTGAAAAATTACCCGTTTCTTTGTTTTGTCAATAAAAAGCTATAATAATAATAAAAAAAGAGAGAAATGATGTGGGAGTCAGGGTGGAAAGACCAGATTTAATATTTGGAAATCCAGTCTTGAAAGCTCTGGAGCTGAGCATAGTGTAGTTTTCCCTCATGGAGATTTTCTCTTTTCTTTCTGGGTTCTATTTAAATCTAAAAGCTGTTGATTAATTTGGCCTGTTATTTGTGAGGCCTGAAGAAATGATACGGAGACAGACAAGTCCGGGAGGGGGCCCAAGGGCTGTAGGGAAAGGCTAAGAAAACGGAAGGGGGAGAGGCGGTAAGCTAGGAAGGCAGGAGGCTTCAGAGGAATTAGCACATGAAGATAGTAAGACTACTCCCAGAAGGCAGCCGGGGGCACAGGGGATAGAGCACCAGGCCTGAAGTCAGGAGGACCTGAGTTCTAATGTGACCTCTGACACTTAACACTGCCTAACTGTGTGACCCTGGGCAAGTCATTTAACCCCCATTGCCTCAGGGGAAAAAAAGGGTGCTGGAAGAGGGCTAAGTGCCATACATTTCGATGATTTTGCACAACTCCTAAAAGCAGCCGGGTGGGAATGTAGGGTGTGATGAAAGAGGGCTGGAGGGCAGGCGGAGCAGAGGGCTTGAAATAGTAAACTGAAAAGTTTGTAGTTTATCCTGTGGACAATAGGGAGCCACTGAAACTCCTTGAGCGGAGGAGTGGAATAAATCAGAATCACTCCGCAGGGAGACTCTTTGGGTGGGGAGGGAGGGAGGAAAAAATAAAAGGGCCCCAAATGAATGTGGAAAACTAGCTTTACGTGGAAGTGGCAAAACCAACGCTGGCGAGAGGGTTGGAGAGAGGAGAGGCCGGTTCTGAGACGATCCCTGAAGCCCCCAAGGGGCTGAGGGCCTCCATTAGAAAGTGAGAAGGGAGCCTGAGCTCCTTACTAGGCTGGACAGCTCCTTGGAGGTGGAGGAGGAGGAGAGGAAGATAAGAGCAGCTGGGGGGAGGGGGGTTGGCGAGGAGGTTCATGGGAAGGATGGAGAATGAGGCTCTCCTGGCTGATCCCGAGGCTACTTTGAGTTCTTTTTGCAGTAGCATTTCGCTCTCGGTGACTGGGGGCCTTAGAGCTGGACTGGGGATCGGGAAGGCCTTGGGGGCCAGTCCTACTGGAAATGCGGCCTAGCTGTGTGCTTCTGGGTAAGTCTTTTGCTTCATATGCACAGGGCCGTAATCATCCCTGCCCTGATAAATGGGGGCAGGAAAGTGGACTAGATGCCTGACGCTTGAGGCAGGGGAAGAAGGAAAGGGGAAAGACACTACGCAACTACCTTGGGAGGTGGGTATTATTGGATCCCCCTTTTACAGCTGAGGAAGTGACTTGTTCAGGGTCACACAGCTTAGGGGTCTTCCCGAATCCAGCCTGAGAACCGACTGTGACAATAATGATTCATCACTGAGAGAAATTTCATTAAAAAATATTTTTTTAATTTTAAGAAATTAAAAAAAAAAAAGGAACCAGATTATTTTTCGAGGATGAGTCGTGTCCAACTCTCCATGACCCAATTTGGAGTTTTCTCAGCAGAGATACTGGCATGGTTTTGCCAGTTCCTTCTCCAGTTCATTTGACACAGGGGGAAACTGAGGTAAAGAGAGTCAAGTGACTTGCCCAGGGTCATATAGCTAGTGTCTGAGGTCACATTTGAACTCAGGGCTTCCTGACTCCAGGCCCAGTATTCTAGCTACTGTATCACCACTGAATTGCCTTTTCAAGAGGTCCAGACAATGAATCTGGGAGTTCAAAGTCATGGGCGAGCCAATGGGAGCCATTCTGGGTGTTTGCCAGAGGAGCGCCCCCCAGAGGCCGGGAGAACTCCCCAGTTACTTGTTGCTTGTATTAAGAGGAGTGGGCCTAGGAAAGAGCCACGGGGAACACAAGAAACCGTCCCATGCTTGAAGTCGGCTGCCCTTCCTGCCATCCTATAGTCTCTCCATCTTGGCCATCTCCGGCAGCCTTCCCCGGCCTTCCAGGCCCAGTTTGAACCTTCCGGGACAATCCCCCCGCCCCCCCCAAGAAACTTGTGCAGTTTAGACAGGCCCTTGGGCATGGCAACTCAAAGGGTCTCCTGCCCCCTAGTGGCGGCCTGTGTCCATTACAGCGCACGCTGGGACAAGACCCTGAAGGCGCCCTCCCCAGGACCACTGGCTTTGGGAAAAGTGGGCCTAGTTTCCTGGCTCCAGGTTCCTCCTCCACAAACTTTCCTCGGATCCCAGGTCAGGGGCTCAGCTCGACGGTCCCCACGGCAGCTTCCGGATCTAAAGGAGCCACGTTTCCCCAAACGTCTCCATCCCCTTGGGCTGATGGAGCCCCGGCCTTGGCCAAGAAAGCCCCCGGATCTTCTCTCCTGACTCAGGAGGGGCTCCTTATCCCAGCTACAAGCGGGCTGAAAGCCGGCCCTCCTGCCCCGGAGCTTGGTCTGGGCAGGAACTCGCAGCCAACTCCATCCAAGCCTCCATTTTGCTGAAGTTTGAGCCTCTGAAGGCCGGGATCGTGGGTCTCGGTTTGTCCCCTTGTGGTACACAGCCCGTCCCTGTAGAAATTACTTTCAGTGAAGTGCAGTCAGAAGGACCTGGGTTCAAATCAGGCCTCAGACACTTAGCTGTGTGACCCTGGGCAAGTCACTTAACCCCAATTGCCTCAGCCAAAAAAAAAAAAGAAATACTTTCAGTCATGTTTGTTGACTCCCAATGGAGGAGCAACACACTGCAATCTCATCTTGCCTCCCCCCTTGCTGGGTCTCTTGGCCACTAGGACCTCCTCCAGCTCCAGGGGCCTTCACCAGCCTCTGGGTCCTGTCAGTCAAGGCTTATTATGGGCTGAAAGGTACCAGAGTCTTCAAAGCTGCCTCCCCCAAGTCCTACCAAGTCGAACTGGACATGGCAGACTGGGTGTTGGCCACCAGGGGGTGAACTGCTCTTAAAAAAAACAAACAAACAAAAAAAAACTGCCATGGCGCAGTCCAGAATTAGGCAAGGACTTGGAGCCAGAGGCCGTCGGTTCTCTGGGCCTCCCCTTCCATGCCCGTGGGACTTTGGACAATCCCCTTTCCTTCTATGGGTGTCTGGAAACTGAGGCCTTGGACCAGATCTTTTCTCAGGCCCTTCCAGCCTTTCACTTGGTCCCTGTTGAGCGATTCCTGAGCTCTCCCAGTCCACCCCGGGGCTGCTGAGCTTGAGAACACTCACGCTAGCAGCACGTGCTTTTACTGCCCCCTGGTGGTAGGATTCAGCAACAGCCCCTGCTGTCCAAAACGGCCCATGCTTGCGAATGGGGCCATGGGAACACACATGGGAGCTTTTGGCTTTGCTTTTGGACCACGTTCTGAGCATCCTTCAGCAAAGGTGCAATGACCGGCCCACCGGCTCTCAGTGGGGGGGGGGGGGTTGTTGCTGCTGCAGGAGATCTAAGTCCCTGTGGGTGCAGATCACAAGGCAGCTGCGTCAGAATGATAGACGTCCCGTTGTCCCTTCGGAGTCCTGGGAGTGACCAGTGCTTCTGCTGCTTTGGAGTCCCTGGCCAGCTCTGAGCAGCAGCCATGCGAGTGCCTTAGGGAATTCTCCATTAAAAGGATGCATTTGGGGGGGGCAGCTGGGTGGCGCAGTGGTTAGAGCCCCAGCCCTGAAGTCAGGAGGACCTGAGTTCAAATCTGGTCTCAGACACTTAACACTTCCTACTGTGTCATCCTGGGCAAGTCACTTAACCTCAATTGCCTCAGCAATGATATATATCTATAATATAAAGATATTGGGTCCCCTGAGCTCTCTAGGGAATCCCACTGTGCCTTGGACTGTGCCCTGGATCTCCTCTCTGAGCATGGGGTGCATTTCTAGGAAGCAGATAATAGCTTGCAAGCCCAGGGACCTTGCCGCTCCTTCATTATTTCAGTGGCTGTGAAATAAGGAGGCGAGGTGGTGTAGTGGGTAGAGTGCTTGGAGTCGGGAGGCCTGGGCAAAGTCATTCTTTGAGCCTCAGTTTCCTCATCTGTAAAGTAAGGATAATAGCAGTACTGTCTTTCTGCGTCATCACATATGGCTTTGGAAACACTCCGGCAATGGGAGCTTCAGGGATAAGGAGATGGAATACGGGTTCTTATAGAAAAAGGGAGCCACTCACTCTGCTTCCCAGTGCATGACACCATTTACCCCGATGAGCCGAGGCTGTCTCCGTTCCCCCCTTGAGCCACAGGACCCCCCCGGTGCCGTAGGCCGCAGTGAGGACCCGATCTGTGGTGCCGCCTGAGCCCGTCCCACTGACCTCAGGATGTCGGGCACAGGACGTCCCTGCAGAACATGGCCCCGGCTGGCACTGCCCGCCTCCCCTCGCCCGATCGGTTGGTTGGGCTTCGCTAGAGCAGGGAACGTCATGAAAGGTCCCATCCTGTGAGGTCCTTTACACACTCAAAGCCTCAGTCTCCCCCTCTGTGACACGAGGGCCTCAAAGGCCTCTGGGAACCCTTCTAGCTCTAGGCTCCTGGTGATTGTTCTAACCTCTGACCTCCTTCTTTCCGGGGGCTTCCTGTTCCCTGGGAGGGCGCCCCGTTCTCCACTCTCTGGGCGTGCTGGGCTTTCGTGTGGCCTGTCACACTCACTCACACAGTCCCCCCACTCACACGTGTGCGCATGAAGGTGGTGACACAGGCTCCCCCGTGCACACGGCCCGGCACCCCCGAGTGCAGGAGCACACCACCAGAGCTCTCACACGCGCGTGTGCACATGCACACACACACATGCGCATACACGCACACACAGCATGTCACAGTCCGGACTAGGAAGCCCGTCAGCCCCTTGCTGCTGCTACTTGTGGCTCTTGAACGAAATAAATAGAACATAAAGTCTCCCCCTTGGTTTCCTTTGGCGGAAGGATATCCCAAGCTTGACCTGCCTTCTTATTTCCCCAGGGAACGCTGGGGGGAAGCAGCGCAAGCAAAGGGTTTTCGTTTTTCCCGTTGGGTGTCTGCCAGTCTCCTGAGGTGGGGAGAAGCTGAAAAGGAGCCCCCTGTGTGGGGGCTGACCCCAGGCCTGGCTCTCCTTACAATAACAAAATAGGCGTTTGAATGCAAACTCCCGAAAGCCCCCGGGGCTCCGGGGCCCAGCCCCTGGAAGGGGGCTCCAAGGTGCGGGCCTGCTGGGCAGGGCGGGCCTAGGAACAATGAGGGGATGTCCAGTGTCAGACTCTGGCCAGACTCTGGCCTTGATGGAAAGACAAACTTCCGAACGGGTGGGAGGGGAAGGGAAGAAGCTGCCCCCTCATTTGACAGGCTGGATTGCCGCTGGGGGCTCTGGGAAGGGGGACTGGGGGCCAAGCGGCCCGGGTCGGAGCAGGGCCACTGAGGAACAGTGACCGAGAGCCCACTATGTACCAAGCGCTTTAATATTCTGTCACTTAATCCTGGCAACCAGTGGGGGGCAGTCGCCATCGTCCCCATTTTACAATTGAGGAAACTGAGTAGCGAAGTGATTGGCCCAGTCCCACAGCTAAGTGAGCGTCCCAGGCCACATTTGAGCCTGGATCTGTGTGACCGCAGGCTCGCACCTCGGGATGCCCAAGGATCAGTGGGAACTTTTTAGAGGCCTTCGGAAGTCTCCCTGTGGCCTCAGTAGCAGGACTCATTGAGACCATCACAGCTGGGCCTCCTGCAGGCCTTGAGGACGGGCAGAGGCCTTTACATTTGAGCCTGAAACAAAAACAACGAATAAACCCCAGAGGCGGCCTTTGAGCACGCTCCAGCCCCCCACTCGCTCCCAGAACCAAATCTCCAGATAACCAGGCTCGGAATTTAGGGTTGTCTCGGAATTCGTCGGCCTTGGGATGCAAAGACCGGCTGGGCTTAAGGTGGGGCAGTAACCCCTCCTCCTTCCCCCCTTAGCCGGAGCCTAAGGGGGAGGAAGGGATTGGAGGAAGGGAGGGAGCTCCCACCTCCTATTCTACTGGTCAGAGATCCATGGGAGGGCAGGGAAAGCTGTTCCCCGGGGGAAAATAAGGAGGAACTGCTTTTAACTCAGTTGTGGGTACCTAACAAGTGCCCAGAGGGGGCCCAACAGAGTTCTCTGGGTAGGGACCGAAAGGTCATCCCTAACCGAGGGTACCTGGGAAGAGTCCCCAGGGGGAGATGGCCTGGAAATGCCATTTGCCAAAGCCGGGAAGACGATTCACCAATTCTGAATCCTTCTAAACTGAGGGAGGAGGAAGGCAGCCCCACAGAAGTGTGGAGGCCAGAAAACACATACCACGTTCAGAGCACAGCAGCTCCATTTTGGCTGTGGTTTAGACTCGGTGCAGGGGAGTGATCCTGGCTAAGACTAGAAAGCTGGGAAGGCCCCAGAGGATGGTCAGGGAGAAAGCTTCAAATTTGTCTTGGTGGGCAATAGGGAGCCACTGAGGATTGTTGAGTGCAGGATGGATAGCGTTCTAAATTCTCTGTTTGTTGGAGAGAATTCTAGCAGGAGGATGAAGTGGGGGAATGGACGCGGCACAGAGAGTGGAGGCAGGAAGACCTGGGAAGAACAAACTGTTTGTTCTGAGGGTGCAGGTGATGAGGAAAATTTGGTTTGGGCAAAGAACACAGTGTCCAAGTCAGGTAGAAACAGGCCGGGAAGCTTACGTGCGGACCCCTGCGGGCTGTCTGTTGACTTAGAAGTCATGTATATATAAAAATATTATTACTATTAATACATCAACACATTGGACTCCAATAGGGACGTCATCTGAATGTGACTGTGGGGGCCCCGGGAGAGTCTTGGGCCGCTGTGTCCCTCCCGCCTCCCAGCTCCGTGTTTGCCAGCTGTCGTAGAGGGTTGGAGATGGAGGGGGGTCCTCAGGGAAGGGCCGGGGGCTGCAGGCTTAGAGGTAGGTACTCAGCAGCTACAGTGGGCACTGAGACATGACTGGGGGGGGGCCCTGGGGGGAGTCGGGAAGAGGAGGAAGAGCCAGTCACAAGGACAGAGAAGGAGCAGTCAGAAATGGGGGAAGGAAAACAGGAGGCTGGGGGAGGAGAACAGGGAGCTCCACAATGGAGTCAGAAGCTATAGGAAAACCAAGGGGGTGAACAGGGAAATGGACTTGGCGACCTGAAGATCTTGGGAGACAAGAGAGAAAAACAGAGACAGAAAGAGAAAGGCTGGAGAGAGACAGAGACAGAGAGACACAGAGAGAGATAAAGACAGACAGAGACAGAGACAGAGAGACAGAAAGACAGATAAAGACAGAGAGACAGAGAGATAGAGACAGAGACAGACACAGATAGAGACAGAGACAGAGAGACACACCCATAGAGCATTTGAAGAGCAAGAGGAGCTCTAAGCCCATCTCAGTGGGCAGCAGGAGGGTTCTGGGGCTCCAGGAGACAAGGCTGAATTGTTGCCAAGAGGTGCAGTCCCACTTCTCAGCATCCTTCTCCTCCTTGGAGGCTCAGCTCCCCTCGGGCCTGCTCCCGTTGCTCTGCCTCAGTTGTTAGCACCTTGAGCCTTGCTCTGGTCCCGAGCAAGCTATCTCCTGGCCAATCAGACGAGGGCGGGGATGCTGACACTCTGGGCTTGGCAGGCCTCTGGCCTGAGCCTTTGCTCCAATGGCACAGAAGGTGGGCAAAGAGGAGAAATAGTGTTTGCCGGCAGAGCAGGGGCTTCGTACGCTGAGTTCCAATTCTGGCTCTGCTAATGACTCGCCTTATAATTTCAGACACCCCCCTCTCTGGTATTCTGAGGCAGTTGGGCCTGAGGCAATTGGGATTAAGTGACTTGCCCAGGGTCACACCGCTAGGAAGTGTTAAGAGTCTGAGGTCAGATTTGAACTCTGGTCCTCCTGACTTCAGGGCTGGTGCTCTAAACACTGTGTGTCACCTAGCTGGCCCCCAATGATCTTGTGATGAAGAGAGCCATCCCCACCCAGACAGAGGACTGTGGGAACAGACTGTGGATCACAACAGAGCGGGTTTTCACTCTTTTTGTTGGGGTTTGCTTGAATTTTATTTTCTTTCTCATTTTTTTTCCTTTTTGTTCTGATTTTTCTTGTACAGCAAGATAATTTTAGAAATACATATGCATATATAGGATTTTAAAAAAAGACTGCATCATGGTGTCCAAGACGGAGTAGGGGATCGGCCCATGATTCTCTGCCCCGCTCCAATCACTTCTGGGGGGCTCTGTTCAGTTCCTGGGATCGGCCCATGATTCTCTGCCCCTGCTGCAATCACTTCTGGGGGCTATGTTCAGTTCCTGGGCCACCGTTTGGGAAGGACTTTGGCAAGCTAGAGCACATCCCAAAGGGGATGATGAAGGGACTTTAAACCAAACCATCCGGGTATCACTTTCTAGCAACTGATCTGATTGGATCCTCATTGTGATCTTGTGAAATAGACAGAGGTTACTAGCCCCACTTTATGGGCGAAGAGAAGGAGACTGAGGCTCATTTGGCCAGAGTCCCCCAGAGCTGGGGACTTGGAAGCGAGTATTCCGACCCCAAGGCAGTGTTCTTTGTACTTTAGTCCAGCTGCTTTTGTAGAAACAAGTTCAAAATGCTTTTGTTCTCTGTTTCCTGCACATCTATATTATTCAAAGGAAACATCTTCCTCCGGGCGAAGCTTTTTCTTCTGAATCTATTTCTGAAACTCTGCTCCTGGTGGGGGATCAAGGCCACTGGCTTCTGGAGGTGGAACTGGGAGGGTCTCGAAGGTCAATCCCTTTAGAGCCAAGAAAACTGGAGTGGAGACAGCTAAAGGTCCTTGCTCACGATCCCATGGGCGTTCGATGGCGGGCCCGGCATCCGACCCCAATGTAAATGCTGCTGGCGGGTGGAAGAGCCCCGAAATCCTCTTCTAACTCAGCCCCCACCCACAAATTTCAGGCCCCCCATTTTGATCACACACCAAAGCTGCCCAGAGTACATTAGAGTCGTTACTGTGATCACTGTAGTGTAATGTTTGTTCTGCTTCTGTGAATCATAATGACGACTTCATCCGTGTACAGATGCTCCTCGTCTGTAATTTCTGGTCTTTAGAGGGTTGGCCTGGGCCATCAAGAGGGTCCCAGAGCCAGTTTGGGTCACAGGTAGGACTGGACTCAAGCCCAGCTCTTCTTGATGGCAGTTCTAGGGTCAGAGCTGACATTCATTTGTGGCTTTACATACATTTCCTCATCTGAGCCTCACAATGGGCATTAGGATCCACGTTTTACAATTCTAATTTTATTTGTTTACTATTTTCCAAATATTTATTTGTTTAATATTTAATATTAATACATTTAAATATTTAATTAAATTAAAATTTAATATTTGTTTAATATAATATATGTTATATTCAAAGCAATTTTTTCATTTGTTTTTAAGATTTTTGAGTTCTAGGTTCTCTCCCTTGTCCCCGCCCGCAGTTAGGAAACCACATGTGAAGTTATGTAAAACAAGCATCCATATTTTACAGAAAAAGCAACTGAGGCTTCAGTGACTAATAGGATCGGAGAGTAATTCAAGTAAGAAAAGCCACAGTTAGAGCTGGCAAGGATTGGAGCTGGTTGAAAGCCTGAGAGGGGATTTAACACCCTGGACAAAGGGGTCTCCTGTCTCACTTAAAGATCTCCAACAGAGGAAGGGATCTTTCTAGGGGTGATGTGAGGAGCAGGAAGCCAGAGCAAGAAGGCCTGTGTATCCACAAAGCATTAAAGAAACTGTGGGTACAGGGCAAGAAAGGAGAATGAGGAGGAGGAGGAGGAGGAAGAAGAGGAAGAGGAGGAGGAGGAGGAGGAGGAGGAGGAAGAAGAAGATTACAGTATTTTGATCCAAAGAATTCCATGCATGACATCAATTGAATACTTTGCTGATGAGCTCCGTAGCTGAAAGCATGTTGACCCAGAAGAAAGGCCCCAGCTCTCCCGAATGTAAAATCTGAGACTTGGGTCCAAAAAATCAACTTCACAAGTAAAAGATGAAGGATGGAGTTCAGAAGGCTCTGGGCCTTCTTGCCAGGTCTGTAATGTTTGAAATAAAAGTGCAGACATCTTTCCTCATGAATACTGAGCTACTCCTTCACTTTATTTAAAACCATGGCTTCCATGGGCTCACTTGTGTGTGTGTGTGTGTGTCCCCTTAGACCCTGCCTGTTCTATAGCTGGGACACAGGGCATCAATAAGTCTGTCTCCTACAGAAGGGCAATTCTGGCCAGAGTCAAGGAATAAATGGTGCTTTAAGAGAAGGCTGAGATCTTTAGAATTGGGGAGTCTTCAGAAGATTGTTCCAAATCCATCTCAGGTTAGCTCCTAGTAATGACTTTCACCAGGATGCTGACTGATGGCCAAAGACAATGAAATCGATGGCCAAAGCCAACGCAGTGATCGTTTCAACCAACGACATGATCTTTATTGAGTGCCCGTTCCACGGTAGACATCCGTGAGACTATGAGGAAAGGAGACAACAGTGGGTAAGATACGGTCCCAGAAGGCCGAAGGTAGATAGGCTACATAGGTTCGATCAGAGGCTAATTAGTTCTGCCCGCATTTGAAGAAGAATCTCCTCAACAACATCTCTGATGGTTAGCCAGCTTCTAAATGAAGTTCTGGAGGTTCAGGGAGCTCACTACCTCACAAGTCCTCCCATTCTCTCATGGGACAGCTAGCTCTCCTGGAAAGTTTCATCTGACCTCATGCCTCCACCAGTCCCTTTGCAATTTCATTACAAACCTGCTCCTGGTTTTTCCCTTTGGGACCAAATAAGTCAGAATAAGCCACAACAGTCTGCCAACTATCTGAAGACAGCTCTCATGGTCTTCCAGACTCTGCTCTTGTTTAGGCCAACTTACCCGTTTCCTTCTACTGATCCTCCAAAGGCACAGTCTTGGGACCTTTCACTGTACTGGTAGTGCTCCTCCGGACACTCTCCTGCCTGTCAACGTGAATATAATCATCTGGCTATAATTCAGCTAAGGATTTAGTTTGGCTAAGAAGCAGCTCCTAAAGTCATTAGGTCTGGTTGATGGAAGAAGATAGATGCACGTGGGAAACCAACACTATGAGTTCATGGCTAATGTCAAGTAAATGGCAGCGATCGGTCCCACCAGCATCTCAGTGTGGACTGCGGTGCTCATAGGAAAGATTTCAGAGAAGAGATGAACTCATCTGGGCATTGAAGGATGGCCCAGTAGCTTCGATTTCTGCAGCCCTTTCTGGAAGTCTTGAGACTAGTCTGAACCCAATAATCCTGTGAGTCTGTGTAAGCATTAAAACAAATGACTTCCATGGTCCCTCCCAGCTCTAAATCTGTAGCCCTGGGAAGTTACTAAAGGCACCAGGAACACTTTTTACAGATAAGGCATCTAAGGCTCAGAAGAGGCAAATGATTTCCCATAGTCCCATTATTCCCAAGTGTTAGAGCCAGAATTCAAGGCCAGGCCTCTTACCTCTAATTTACGGCTTTTCCTCCCGATTACAACTTTCTGGAGAACGGGGCAAGGGAGGACATTTCGGGCGTGGAGACAGGAGTAAGCAAAAGCATACTCCCTTGTGATTATGATGTAATAGTTCCTAAAAATAGACACTTGATAATGTCTAGCCCATTTAACTTGATTTCCTCTGTCTAGGACAGCATTGTAAAAAGCTGATCCATCTTTTCCATCATAAGGAGTCTGATGTGAGGGTGTGTCATTGTGTGTTGTGTGTACACAATCACACACACACACATACACACACTCAGAGCCAAGAAAACAACATTAACTAGCTAACAGGTTCAGTCTAAATTAACTAGGACTTTCTTCCTTAGTCATAGTCAGAGAACTCAGTTTAATTCAGGAACATTATTTAGAGACAATAACAAGCACTTCTTAATTATTTCCTATTTATACTCTATGTAGTTTGTTTTGTACATATTTCTTTGCATGTTAGCATTAAATTTTTTTCTCTTTTTTTTATTATTATAGCTTTTTATTTGCAGAGCATACACATGGGTAATTTTCCCAACACTGACCCTTGTGAAAACTTCTGTTCCAACTTTTCCCCTCTTCCCCATCCCCTCCCCTAGATGGCAGGTTGTCCCATACATGTTAAATATGTTAAAGTATATGTTAAATCCAATAGATCACATTAGATTTTAAGCTTCTTAAGGGCAAGGACTCTTTTGCTTCTTTCTGTATTCCCAGTACTTAGCATAGTACCTGGCATATAGTAAGTGCTTAATAAATGTTTATTGATTGGCTCGAAAGAGTGAGACTTTTGTATGTTTTGTATGTTAGGATACGGGTCGAAGAATCACACGATAGAAAGGTGACAACATTTAAAATAGGCAAATTTGATTAAAACAAATGGCTGAAAAGTAAATGAAAGAAGTTGGAACCTTTGAATTTACCAGTATGGGTTTCCTAAAGGTAGATGCCCAGTTCTGTAGGTGTTAAGGACTATACTCAGGGCCCCCAGATCCCAGAGTTAAGTCCAATTCCTTCTGTGGAAAGAGACTTAATCAAAAATAGAAACTCAGGGGATGAATCCTGGCTTTCCCACCCACTAGCTGTGTGACCTTGAAGAAGTCATTCAGTTTATGCCCATCTGAGTCTCAGCTTCATTATATATAAACAAAGTTCTTGTGATTTTGAGAACATTCTGTAAGTTTCAAAGTATGCCATGGAAATGGGAGTCATTATTTTCTATTTATAGAAATGGGAATTATTATTTAGAGAAGCAACTTCCTAAAATTCTTACCTCCTTGGCAGCCAGTGCAGTCAGGAAATCAATGAACTGCTTCACTGGGAGGATTAAAGGATGTTGATGTGGCTAGCCCACAGTTAGAAGAAGAGCATCTCTTTTTTTTTAAGCATTTTTTATTATAGTTTTTTTATTTACAAGTCATATGCAGGGGTAATTTTTCAGCATTGACAATTGCCAAACCTTTGGCTCCAATTTTTCCCCTCCTTCCCCCCACCCCCTCCCCAAGATGGCAGGTTGACCAATACATGTTAAATATGTTGAAGTATAAGTTAAATACAATATATGTGTACATGTTCAAACAGTTATTTTGCTGGAGAAAAAGAGTCGGACTTTGAAAGAGTGTACAATTAGCCTGTGAAGGAAATCCAAAATGCGGGCAGGCAAAAATAGAGGGATTGGGAATTCTACGTAGTGGCTCATAGTCATCTCCCGGAGTTCTTTCAGTTCATTACTGCTCTATTGGAGCCGATTTGGTTCATCTCATTGTTGAAGAGGCACGTCCATCAGAATTGATCCTCATATAGTATTGTTGTTGCCGTGTCCAATGATCTCCTGGTTCTGCTCATTTCACTCAGCATCAGCTCCTGGAAGTCTCTCCAGGCCTTTCTGAAATCCTCCTGCTGGTCATTTCTTACAGAACAATAATATTCCCTAACATTCATATACCACAATTTATTCAGCTTTTCTCCAACTGATGGGCAGCCACTCAGTTTCCAGTTTCTGGCCACTACAAAGAGGGCAGCCACAAACATTCGTGCACATACAGGTCCCTTTCCCTTCTTTAAAATCAAAGAGCATATTTTTTTTTATGATAGCTTTTTATTTACAAGTTATACGCATGGGTAATTTTTCAGCATTGACAATTGCCAAACCTTTTGTTCCAATTTTCCCCCTCCTTCTCCCCTGATTTTTTTAGCTAGAGGATGTAGAAGAGGGATTCAACTTGTTCTGTATGATTTCAGAGCTAGAAACAACGGCTAAAAGATGCCAAAAGGCAGATTTAGGTTCATCACACAAAGAGCTTTCCCAGCAATTAGAGCTAGTCCAAAAGTGGCAACAAGTTTTGTAGAGGGGCATAACGTAAAGTCTCCAAATTAATCAGACAAGTGAAATCAAATGGAAAAGACAAATGGAATAGGTTGCCTGAGGAGATAGGAAGTTTCCCATGCCCTAGAAATCTTCCAATGTAGATTCCATGAGCACTTGTTGTAGAAGGACTCTTATTCAGGGAGAGGTTTAGCTAGATGGCTTCAGAGATCCCTTCTAACGCAAAGAGTCTGTGAATAAACTCTCATCTTGGACTCCTGGCCAAGAGGACTGCCTGAAAGGAAAGCAAACTACTTAATTCTCATCTACCTACTCCAAGAAAACCCCGACACTCACATCAGACTAAATAAGGATCTAAATCTAAAGAGAAACCACAGTAGATGACATCTCCTGCCCTAGACATATACAAAAAGTCCATCAGAAGCAGGAGGACAATAGAAAAGGAGGCCTTTGCCAGAAAATTAGTGCCAGCCCAAGGTAGTCTCTCGGCACAACCAGAGATAGGACCGGACCTAAGGAGCCTGCGAGACTTTGGGCCTATAGGTCGCAAGAGCAGAGTTCCCTTGAGAAAGCCCCAGGGGAGTTGGGAAATCTCAGAGTTAAGATCTTGGAAGACCCAGAAACCCAAGAAAGAAAACAAAAAGCAAGCAAACAACAAAAAGGTGAAAATACTATGTTGGGATTCACATTCAGTCTCCATAGTTCTCTCTCTAGATGCAGATGGTACTTTCCATCCAAAGTGTAATGGAATTGTCTTGGATCACTGTGCTGCTGAGAAGAGCCAAGTCCAATACAGTTGATCATCCCATAATCTTGTTATTGCTGTATATAGTGTTCTCTTGGTTCTACTCACTTCTTTTAGCATCAGTTCATGTAAGTCTCCCCACGCCTTTCTGAAATCATCCTATCATTTCTTACAGAACAATAATATTCCATAACCTTCATATACCACAACTTATTCAGCCATTCCCCAACTGATGGGCATCCCCTCAGTTTCCAGTTCCTTGCCACTACAAAGAGGGCTGCCACAAACATTTTGGCACATGAAAGTCCCTTTCCCTTTTTTTATGTATCTTTTTGAGATACAGACCCAGTAGAGACACTACTGGACCAAAGAGTATACTCCTCCTTTGTTCTCAAAGAGATTCAATGACATCTGGAGGGGGATTTGTTGACTTGCAAGCGAGTTGGGTTTCAGTGAGGCAGGGCTGTGCAAAGTTATCGACCTCTCTCTCTCCTCTGGCCAGCATCATCGGAGTCCAGTGGTAAGACATGAGTCAAGACAAATGTAGAAGGCCCGATCTTTTCATGTAAGATAGGGGTGAAGGAGGAGATAGTGGGGAAAGCCATTGCAGTGACGTGACATGAGGAGGATGGGAGAAGAGGGAGGTCTCGGCAAGTGCCATCGAATTTTTCAGCAAAATATGAGACCAAGTTTTTAGCTGAGAGGCTGGGAGGGAGAGAGAGAGCCACGGGAGGATTGAGGAGGGATGAAAAGGGCTACAAAAGCCCCTGTAGCGAACAGGATAGGGAGCTGATTAGGGAGATGGAAAAGGGTTGCCTTGCCCCAGTAAGAGTCTGGTTGAAATGATGTCAACTCAATTTATACTTGAGTGAGAAAACTTCACTACTATGCTACACTGCCTTGAATTAAGGGTACCATGTTATCTTATGCTGGAGATGTCTGAGGTCAACTCATAGAAATTTATAGAGAATTAGGTCTTCTTTGTTGTTATTTGTCGTGCTGTTCTTTTGAAGTGGACTCATCACTTTTCTTGTGCATCAAGAGAACTGTATAAATATGTATACGTAGATTGTATTTAACAGACACTTAAACATATTGAACATGTATTGGACTACCTGGCATCTAGGGGAAGGGGTCAGGGAAGGAGAAAAGTTGAACAGAAGGTTTTGTAAGGGTCAACGTTGAAAAATTACTCATTTGTCAATAAAAAGCTATAAAAAAAAGAAGTGGACTCGTCACAGCAGAGTGTTATAACTGGGTGGCTTTCCCAGTGTACACATGTCCTCCTGTGTTTTGTGGGCCCCCGTTCTAGTTCTGTGTGCTGTTTAGGTGCCAAAGGGTTTGGATAGAGATGATTATCGTGTTTCAAAATCAGCACGTTTCGCCTCTGGAGCTCTTCCCTCTCCTCTCAGAAATGCCTATGTCAGCCAGAGGTCATGGGATCCTGACACATTTCAATTGTGAGATTCTCTGATAAATAGGTTTTAAAAAGACTTGGATGGGTTTGTGAACAATGGAGCCATAAATGGCCAGTGAGAGAAGCTGGCATCTATCCAGCTGCTAAGATCTACGGCAGGATGGACAATCAGGGCTTGCTTTCTCAAGCATTTCCCTTGGGGCCACCACTTTTGGAAACAGAACTTGGGGACCCAACACGGCAATCCTTATGTGTCCACTCAAAACAAAGGACGCTGGCCTTGGAATCTAGACACCCGGACTCAGGGAGAGGCCTTTGTCCCTCTCCGAGCACTTACATTTCCCAGTTTGTAAATTTGAAAATGAGTCGATAGTAATAATAGTCTCTTAATAACATACGATATAATATTATAGATGGTGTTTCGAGATTCATTCTTAATCCTGATAATAAATGCTATGTGATGAATCAGAAAGAACAGTAGGTTTCAATGTAGGCTCTGCCACTTACTCATCTGACTTTTCACTTCCTTTCTTTCTCTAATAATAGATTTTTTTTATTTTTCCAAATCCACGCAAAGATAGTTTTCAACATTCACTTTTGCAAAACCTCATGTTCCAAATTTTTCTCCTTTTCTTCCCCTTCCCTCCTCCCCTAAATAGCAAATAATCCAATATAGGTTAAACATGGTCAGTTCTTCTAAACATAATGTCATTTTTCTTTTTCTCATTTTTATTTTCCCAATTTTATGCTAAAGCAACTTTTTTTTAGTTATACATGTACTTTTTTTTTTTACATATTTCTTTATGAATCATGTTGAGAGAGAGGAATCAGAACAAAAGAGAAAACCATAAGAGGAAAAAGAACAAAAAAGAAGAAAAAGAAAGCATATGTTGGTTTACATTCAGTGTCCATAGTTCTCTCTCTGGATGCAAATGGTGTTTTCCATACAAAGTTTACGGAGATTGCCTTGGATCCCTGAACTGCTGAGAAGAACCGAGTCTGTCATAGTTGATCATACATTCTATTATTGTATACAATGTATTCCTGGTTCTGCTCGTTTCGCTCAGCATCTGTTCGGGTAAATCTTTCCGGGTCTTTCTAAAATCAGCCTCTTCATCATTTTTTATGGAACAATAATACTCCATTACTTTCATATACCATCACTTGTTCAACCACTCCCCAACTGATGGGCAGTCACTAAGTTTCCAAGTCCTTTCATCCCCAAAAGGGCAGCTACAAACATTTTTACACACGTGGGTCCTTTCCCTTTTTTATGATCGCTTTGGGATACAGGCCTGGTAATGTCATTTCCTTTCTTGAGGCCTCTGTTTCCTCCTTTGTAAAAATGAAGGATTGGACTCATTTCTAAGGTGCCTTCCAGTTCTGAGTCTATGACCTTTTGATCCTGTGAAACAAAATGAGCCGTGGTCTGATCAATCCCACGTTCAACCTCAATTAACCAATCTCTCAGTGTCAGCTCATAGATCAGTAGACAGAAAGACTCCATCCTGAGAAGGGAACAGATGGAAATCCATCAGGCCTCTTTGGTACTATCCCACCAACCTTGGTTTTGCCAGGTTTCCCTTCACTCCCTCTCCTTTCCTGGAGACCAAGTTATTTAGTCTTAGCTCCTGAAAAGAAGAAAACCCCTTGGTGTCTTCGGCCGTGATCCCCAAACCCACAGCCCTACGCAGATGTTCAGGCTCTCATTATGGCCTGTACTTCCCCTTTTCAATCGGAGGAAGAGTTTGCTAACATCCCCACCCCCTCTCTTCTTTCAGCCTCATGTTGTTCTCTGAGGCAAGTGATGCTAGAATCATCATCCCATTTAACAGAACAAGAAACTGTGGCTCAGGAAAACCAAAGTTCTAGAGCTAGTAAGTGATAAGAGTCTGGACTCAAATCCAGCTCCTTGGCCCCGGGGATTTGCACTAAGCCACATTGCTGCTTTGTCATAAAGTCTCTCTCAGAGACTTTCAGATTAGATGTACAGCATGATGGGAAAAAGGCCTAGGGTGTCCGTGTTTGTTGACTCTTGAATATGAAATGAGGTCAGTCCTGTTCATTTGGGTTAGCCCCAATGTTTACTGAGGCCTGGGAACCTTGGAATATCAGGGCATGTTGCCGGCGTGGCCTGAACAGCAGATTGCTGCCATATAGATCTCCTGGAGGGATTCGACTTGCCCATGACCATAATGCTCCTGCCTCCAGATCTGGCCCAGTCCTAGAAGTCTATTACCGTTTCCCTGGGCCTGTGGCCAACTGTAGAGTCAGCGGTGCCCAACGCGCCAGCTCCTGATAGGCTCTAGCCCAGACATGCGCCCCCTTCCCTTCATCACTTTCGGGAGGACATCCCTCTCTGACAAATTTACCCATCCCTCCTTCTCTTCTGAATGGGTAGGAAGGACAGAAGAGCAATTTTCAAGCCATCCAATCGAATGACCAGCAAGCATTTATTTAGCACCTACTATGTGCCAGGAAGTAGGGATACAAGCACGAAGAATGAAACCTTCTTACATTTTAATGGAAGGCCCAACAAAGACATGTGAAAGTACTCACACATTGAATATAAAGAGAATAAAGCCATACAACAGGAAGTATTTAAGTCCAAGATTTTGGGGAAATGTATCCCAGGGCCCTGGCTTTGCCTTCTGCCTTTTTCTCCACATAATCAATCAGGGCTTAATGGATGAGGGGATCTAGAAGGGGTTATATGGAAGCTGGTGCTGGAGTTTCATCTTAAAGGATGTGAGGAGAAATGGTGTTCCAGGGAAGAAGAACAGCCAGCGCAAAGGTGTGGAAATGAGCCATGAGGTTGTTGTATAGAAGGGGTCGGCTGATTCACGCAGAAGGGAAGTCATGACAAATAAGTTGGGAAAGGGAGGTTTGGGCCCATTGTGAAGGGCTTTCCAAGGCAGACAGAGCTCATATTTGATGCTAGAAGATTTATGAGTAGGGGAGTGATTTGGTCAGATCTGCCTTTAAGGAAAATCATTTCACCTCTAATGGAAAAAAGAATGAAGTGGGAGGAGACTTGTGGCACCTGTTAGGAGACAATAATATGGGCCAGAGGGGATGAGGGACACGTGAAGAGGGAGTGCAGCAAGACTTGACAACTGATAGGACTTGATGTGGGGGTGAAGGGAAGTGAGTTGAGGAATATGCTGAGGTTGCAAACTCAGAAGACTGGAAGGATGGTGATGTTTCCAACAGAAATAGAAATTTTTGAAAGAGCGAAAGGATTTAGAGGGAAATCGCATGAGTTTGAGCTGTCCGATAAGCAACTAGGGACACGGGACTAGCAGGTCAGGGAGATATTATTGCTGGGAACCTAGATGAGGAGTCATCTCCAGTCTCCATGCTCTGAGCAGCGCAGAGTAGAGATTCTTTGGGTCCCATGGTAGCAGTGTCCTGGGGGCCTTCCTCTAGGAACCTTGCCCAGCTCCTTTTCTGCTCCCCAGATGACTTGGGCCAAGAGCTTCGGTGCCCTCTTTTTTGCTCAGTTTTACACTACAGCCTACTTGGTCCACCACCAAAATGAGACACCTTTCTCTTCCTCCATAGCCTTCCCTGTGTTATTTGTGGCCTGGTTCTCCAGGTTTTGGTATCATGGCACCAGAAACCAAGTCCCCAAGACTGTCTTCAGTCTACATGACTTCTGGGAATTTGAGTAATGGGGGGACAAAGGGAAGGAAGGTGCTGCTTCCTCTTTCCTTCTTTGCCAAAGGAAGTTTCTTTGAACTACAAGTTTTTAAATGACCTGGCTTCTACTCAAGCTTGGAAATCCCCAGGGAAATGGCTACTGTCTCAAATGTCCCTTCAGTATGATGTGGGATGGTTCTGTAGCTTGGCTCATGACCTACATGCTGCTGCCATGTCTTCTTTCTTGCCTTTCTCACCTCCTTGGGTTTTGGTGATGCTCTCAGGTCTGCTTCTCATCTCTACTTCCTCTTCCTTGTCCCACGTATAGCGTGGGGGTGTGCCCCAGAGCACTATCCTTGACCCTCTGCTTTTCTCTCTACATAATCAGTCAATCATCAGCACCTACTGTGTGTCAGGTACTGGGGACACAAGTGCAAAGAATGAACCCCTATTCACCCAAAACCTCCATTCTAATGGGGGAACACACAGCAAGGACATATGTAACTATATTTAGCACTAATATCAAGAGAGTAAATAGAAATCAGATATAAAGTAGTTGTGGGTGAAGGCTGAGGGCTACAGAGGGGCAGGGAAGAAGGCAGCGGCGGGCAGAGGAATCAGGACAGGCTTCCCGGAGAAGGCAGGATTGATCCGGGACTCTCAAAACAAGCAGAGTTATTCATTTGCTCATCTACTCCATACTTTAATCCTCACCTCTCTCTGAGTGAGTCCTCCTAGAAGACTGGGAAGAACATTAAACTTGGACATCTGAAGCCCTGGAGTCCAGTGCCAGCTCTGCCACTTACTTTGCATGTGTCCATGGGCATAGCCCATCAGCTCTCAGATGATCAAAAACGAGGTGATTTCAGAAGTCCCTTCCAACTAAAACAGTGCCCATTTCTAGGATCCCCAGATTTCCGTTTTCAGAATGGCTTCTCATTTGCTCTCTGCTCTTTCCATTCCAGCTGTCTAGACTAGAACACTTCCAGACTCTCATATTCAACGTGCCCCAAACTGAGCCTCTCATCTTTATTGGAAAAAAAAAAACTTTATTGATGCTGTAGTCCATTTATTTATTTATTTGTTTTTATTATAGCTTTTTTATTTACAAAACATGTGCATGGGTAATTTTTCAACATTGACTCTTGCAAAACCTTCTGTTCCAACTTTTCCCCTCCTTTCCCCCACCCTCTCCTTTAGATGTCAGGCAGTCCCATATATGTTAAATATGTTAAAGTATATGTTAAATACAATATATTGTATATATATTTATAGTTATCTTGCTGCTCAAGAAAGATTGCCAGAGTCTATTTAAAGCCTAGTCATTTACCAGGGTAATTTCTGCCTCCATGAAAACAAAGAAACAGAGTTCATCAAAACCACCCTGAAATATCCCATGTCTCCACAGAGGAGGAGAGTCTGTCTGATTGTCTCTGCCCCAAGCACTCATCATCTGTTTGACTTAGAGTAAAAAAAAACAGTAGTTGTGATCTTTGACTCTCCAGTGAAGCTCATCAAATCACGCATTGGAATGATGAAAGATGTCCCATGATGCTTTTTGATAATGACCTCATCAAAGATTTCGTCTTGGACAGAGACCCCTGGGAGAGAACTCCCAGGCTTCTGGCAACTCTGCTTACCAGCACATCACTCTAGTGAAAAAAAATTGACTCAATGTTATTCTCACAAGCTGCAGCTTTGAAAAGAAGCCCTAAGTCACTCCCAAAGCAGTGAGTTCCCAATGAAGACTAACCTCCTGCAATAGGCAGTCAGAACTTTTGGTAGGCTTACCTGGACGAACAGGTCCATTTCTTAATTATAATGAACTTTAAAAAAGAAAAAAAAGAAATAAAAGAGGCTAAAGATTTGTAGATTATACAAAAGTCTTTTGCCTCTATCAGGGATACTTTCTTCAAAAGTATGCCAGACAGGGGGCACCAAACTATCACAAAGAATGAAATTGGCCAAATTTTAATGGGCAAGATGGGGAAGTTATCCCTGAGATAGCTATCATCTGTGCACAGCCATTACCAACTCATGGTTAAGATAAGAATTGACAATAAATAAGAAGACTTGTAATGAGAAAAAAAGATAAGGTGTATAATTAAGATTATTTAACATCGACTTATTTAAACAAACTGTTGAAAATTTAGAAAAACAGAAACAGGCAAGAGAAATTGCATCAACGCCAGTTATAATAATTTCATCAGAAGTTAAGCCGATCTAAATTCATTGCTACAACAAAGAGGCCAGAAGAGCTTGGAAAGTGTCTTCATCATCCAATATGTGAGTGAATTGCCAAGTAGGGAGAGATGGCTGCCAAAATCAACACCAAGTTAAAATATAAACTCATTTAGAGCTCGTCCAACAGTCAGTCAACTAGCATTTACTGACTACTATTTTCCAGGCACTGTGCTAAGGTCTAAGGAGATCAAAAAGAGGCAAAAAGTTCATAGCGTAAGGGAGGAGACAACCTGCAAATAACTGGACATTTAGGTTAGTAGCTTTTAAAAGAAACAATAGCATTTTGTTTTCAAAATATATGCAAAGGTCGTTTTCAGCATTCACCTTTGCAAAACCTTGTGTTCTAAATTTTTTCTTCCTCCCTTCCCCCCACCTCCTTCCCTAGACAGCAAGTAATCCAGTACATGTTAAATATGTGCAGTTTTTCTATACATATTTCCACAGTTATCATGCTATTCAAGAAAAATCAGACGAAAAAGGAAGAAAAAATTAGGAAGAAAACGAAAAGCAAGCAAACAACAACAAAAAGGTGAAAATACTATACTTATAACCACAATCAGTTCCCACAGTCTCTCTCTAGATGCGGATGGTTCTCTCCATCACAAGATCATTGGAAATAGCCTGAATCACCTCATTGTTGAAAAGAGCCACACCCATCAGAATTGATCCTCCTATAATCTTGTTGTCCTGTGCTGTGATCTCCTGGTTCTGCTCATTTCACTCAAACATTTCACATCTTTTATGATCTCTTTGGGATACAGGCCCAGTAGAGACACTGCTGAATCAAAGGATATGCACAGTTTGATAGCCCTTTGAGCATAGTTCCATATTGCTCTCCAGAATGGTTGGATTAGTACACAACTCCGCCAAATCAATGTCTTAGTGTTCTAGTTTTCCCACATCTCCTCCAACATTTATCCTTATCTTTTTCTGTCATCTTAGTGTGCAGTGGTACCTCAGAGTTGCCTTAATTTGTATTTTTCTGATCAATAGCGATTTAGAGCATTTTTTCATATAGCTAGAAACGGTTTTAATTTCTTCATCTGAAATATGTTCATATCCTTTGGCCGTTTATGAATTGGAGAATGGCTTGAATTCTTATAAATTTGAGTCAATTCTTTATATATTTTAGAAATAAGGCCTTTATCAGAACCCTTGGATGTAAAATTTTTTGCCAATTTTCTTCTTTCTCTTCTAATCTTGTCTGCATTGATTTTGATTGTACAAAAACTTGTTAACTTAATATAATCAACGATACCCATTTTGCATTTCATAATGTACTCTAGTTCTTCTTTGGTCACAAATTCCTTCTTTCTCCACAGATCTGAGAGGTGCCCTATGTTCTTTTAATTTGCTTACAATATCACTCTTTATGTCTAAATCATGAACCCATTTTGACCTTTTCTTGGTATCGGGTGTTAGATGTGAGTCAATGCCTAATTTCTGCCATACTGGTTTCCAATTTTCCCAGCCATTTTTGTCAATTAGTGAGTTCTTATCCCAAAAGTTGGGGTCTTTGGGTTTGTCAAACCCTAGATTGCTATAGTCATTGACTATTTTGTTCTGTGAACCCAATCTATTCCACTGATCGCTACTCTATTTCTTAGCCGATACCAAGTGGTTTTGATGTAAATTAGTAACTTTTATTTATTCTCCTTGAATCGATTACTTTTTTCTAATACATTTGATCTTCACGGCAGCACAGCAGTAGTTATACCAACAGTATGTCTATTTGGGATAGTCAGTACAGAGAGAGAAAGAGCGGTGCCCAGAGTCAAAGAGGAGGATGGGGCTCCATTACTTTCAGAAAATCGCAAAGGTCCAACTTTTCAATATACACTTGACCAATGTTGCAGTATGGCACTGAGACCCTGAATACTTCTGTCCTTAAAGAAATAAAAGATAAACATCACACTGAGGGCAACAGAGAGACTTGGGGTTGAGATGAGCAGGTTGTAATCTATGACCAATGAAGAATAATCCTGAAGAAGGTGTGTTAAGGACATCATCCAGAAATTCATGAACCATCATATTAAGAGAGTATGGGATGAGAGATGTATATCGCTAGAATGCTCCATTGGTGCCCTCCCAATGTCTGGGAAAAGTGAGGAAGACTTTCTTGAAGCAAATCTTTGGGAGGGTGGGGATGGCAGGTGCACAGGTTAGGCAGGCAGGGATGGCCTCAGATCTATGTTACTGGAAGGAACTCCTGAATTGATGAGATCATGGATTCATTTGAACATGTATTATATTCAGTCACGTCTGACTCTTTGTGACCCCTTTTAGGGTTTTCTTGGCAAAGATGCTGGAATAGTAAACCATTTCCTTCTCTAGCTCATTTTACAGGTAAGGAAACTGAGGCAAATAGGGTGAAGTGACCTGTCCAAGGTCACATAGCTATTAAGTGTCTGAGATCAGATTTGAACTCAGGCCTTCCTGATTCTAGGCCCAGAGCTCTATTCACTGTGTCACCTTGCTTCCCCTTGAGTATCTGAGGATATATTCCTATGCCTGCCATTCATGTCTCACAACTTATTCAGCCGTTCCCCAACTGACGGGCGTATCATTGATTTCCGGTTCTTTTTCCTACCACCCAAACAAAGTGCTACTCTGACCGGCTCATCACTTTTCTCCACAAACCACTTCTTCCCAGTTCCTGCTCCCTCTCTGATTCTACCTGTTTGCTGCCGCTCTTCCTGAAACCCCGATTTCATGGTGTCTTTCCCCTTTGCGAGAATCAACAATGGTTCCCTTCAGCTTATCTCAAGTCCTAAGCCCTCAGTCTAGCTTTCCAGATCCTTCATTACCTGTTCCCATGGACTCTACTGGTCATCCAAGGCCCTCTGTTCTGTGTTCCCATCATCCCCTGTCAGCTTCGTCTCTAGCTTTATACAGAGCTGAGAGAGGGATCGGTATGGTGATGAACAGTAGAATGGAGATCCCAAAAGATCTCATCAGGGTGGAACAAAATGATCCACACAAATAATAAACCCTCCAGGCCATCAACGATGATTAGTCAGGATGGAGCCCTGTATCTCTCTAGATTGGTATTAATCTATTAATTATCATTCGTTGAATTTCTTCCTTCATCTGACCAACCTAATTGTGCAATCACCCAGTCAACTTATCTCCATCTAGTCCATGAGGCTCTGGGAGGGCTTCAGTCCAATATCTTGTGAAATCTGAGTGTCTGATCTCTGTAACTTTCCCCTGAATTACCCTTCTCATAACAAAAAGAAAAGAAGATAGTGAGGTTGTTTCATCTCGTAGGGAGACTTAAAAAAACCCAACTGCACAAGTTCGGCATGGCTGAGATATGGTCGTTCATGTTTGGGATTTGGATGGACTCCAAGCTCTATAGGAACCCGTGGGGTAAGGTGACATCCAAAGAAGCTGTACTGAGCTCAGGCTGCCCTGTTGGAAATAAAGTGACCAGAGGAAAGATCCCTGGCCAGAACACCGGTGAAAGATTGTGTTCCAGGTCTGGGTTCCAGGTTCCAAAAGAAACATGGAACCCACGTGGGCTGGGGTGACTTGGATGGTAGAGGGACGGCTGGTAACTAGGCCATAGGAGATCGGTTGGAGGAAATGGGGATGTTTGGCCTCCCCAGCAACTGAGACTGGAGAAACGCAACGGAACCCAGGCCTGTTGCCAAGTTTCCTGTTTCTGAGCCAGCTATCTTTAGAACTGGGTTGTGAGGTCTTCCCACTGGAGCGTTTGTGTCTGTTCCTTGATAAGCTTATTAAAAGCCTATCAGCCTAGCGGGTGATGCCTGACCTGTCTAATCTTGCCCAAGTATGACCAGAGCTAGAGTTCAAGTTGGCGTCTGAGGATCCCCGAGGCAAGAGGTCCTGGGAGTAAGAGCGTGTCTTCCAGATGCTCACCTTGGACCTCTACTCAAAACAGCGGTTGAAGTCAACTACTTTCAGAAGGAGCTTTATGAGATCCATCCCATGGGGCCAAACTGGCCCTGAGCGGGGAGGTCAGTCACTGCTTTTTCAGAGTGGCAAATTTGGGTATTATAACAAGAAAACAACGAGAACCCTCTCAAGGGACCGTGGGTCACCTCTGGAGGTCGTGGGTTCCCCCTCACTGGAGGCCAACAGGAAAAAATTGGCCAATAGGATTTTTGTTGAGGATACTGGGTTTATAGGTTGGCCCCTGAGCGAGGAGGGAGAAGATGGCATCATCTCTTGCAGGAATAGGGCCCCTCAATATGGGGAACTTGTACCAATGAGGACCAACGAGGGCCCCAAGATAACTGCTAAAGGCCTGGTTCCTCGGCTGTCCCTGGCACCCCAGACAGATAAAGGAAATGGGCTTGGTCCTACTTAACTTCATCTGCTTTGGTAATTTCACCAGCGGTCCTGTATAGACTGAATCAACCTTCCTGCTCAGAGAAAGCATTACAGGGTGATCATTGACACCCTTTTGCTCACGTGCCTTCAGTTCGGACCCCCATGAAACCAAGGAAATAATGGCCAATGTGGGGATCCCAAGATACACTAATCTTGGACTTGAAACAGTCCCCTTCTACTTTCGGCCACTCTGAGACTTCCTCATTGCTCTTGAGGGTTACACATGATTCTTGGGAAATCCAGTGACAGGGAGCCCCTTCACATACACATAAGCACTTCCTGCTCAATGCTAATCATGC
Source organism: Sarcophilus harrisii (assembly GCF_902635505.1). NCBI lineage: Eukaryota > Metazoa > Chordata > Mammalia > Dasyuromorphia > Dasyuridae > Sarcophilus > Sarcophilus harrisii. The sequence goes on along the minus strand of NC_045432.1, from coordinate 78,256,333 downwards.
TCGAGACCAGTCCCTAGGAGTCCACTGACTTCTCTCTTTTACAATGTGGGGAACTCAGCACTGTGCTAATTACATGTACTTCAGGGAGTTCAAAGACAGGAAGGTCCTAAATAGTCCCAAAATATTCATAGTCACGCTTTTTTTTTTTTTTTTTGGCAGCAGCAAAAAAGTCAGACACAAAGGGGATGGCCATCAATTGGGAAATGGTTATGCAAACTGTGGTCTTCAAATTTAATGGGATATTATTGCAACATAAGTTAAGAATAGCTAGGAAAACCATAGGCAAACTTCTATGAATTGATAAAGAGTGACGTATGGCCAGGGAAATGCTATCCACTATAACTGGCACACACTTGAAGGCCACATGGGCAGCACTCCCAAGTACCTCCAGAACCAGCTTCAGACATGAATGGGAAATAGATTTTTTCCTTTTTATCTTCATTTATCTCTTTATTCATTCATCCATTTATTTATTCATTTGTTTGTTTGTTTATTTATTTATTATTATAGCTTTTTATTGACAAAACATACGCATGGATAATTTTTCAGCATTGACCCTTGCAAAACCTTCTGTTCCAACTTTTCCCCTCCTTCCCCCCACCCTCTCCCCTAGATGGCAGATAGACAATTTATTTGTATTTATTGAAGTTTTTTATTTTTAAAAAATACGCAAGAATAATTTTTCAACATTGATCCTTGCAAAAACCTTGTGTTCCAATTTCCCCCCTTTCCCTCCACTCCCTCCCCTAGATGGCAAGTAATCCAATATATGTTAAGCGTGGTCAAATATAGTAACATATTTTTATATAAACATATATTCTAAACTTAATATAATGTAATATAAATAATTAATATATTAAGAGGGTTAATTAATATATTAATTAAACATATAATATATTTAATATAAATAAATATATATTTTAAATTTACATAAACATACATTTTAGATTTAATATATTTAACATATTTATGTAACATATTTAAATCCAATATATGTATACATATTTGTACAATTCTCTTGCTGCACAAGAAAAATCAGATCAAAAAGGAAAAAAAATGAGAAAGAAAATAAAATGCAAACAACTACAAAAGAAGTGAAAATGCTCTGATGTGATCCACCCTCAGTTTCCACAGACCTCTTTCTGGGTGTGGATGACTCTCTTCATCACTAGACCATTGGAACTGGACTGAATCATCTCATTGTTGGAAAGAGCCACGTCCGTCAGAATTGATCTTCCTATAATCTTGTGGTTGCCGTGTCCAATGATCTCCTGATTCCGCTCACTTCACTTAGCATCAGTTCCCATAAGTCTCTCCAGGCCTTTCTGAAAACATCCTGCTGAACATTTCTTATAGAACAACAATAATTCCATAACATTCATATACCATAACTTGTTCAGCCACGAATGGGAAATACTTAACAAAATAAATGAAAGTATAATAAAATGTAGATAATGGGATATATGGTTTTCTAAGTCCATATGCACCCACAGTGATTCTTATGTAAGTTTAATGGCCCTGTTTCTGAGTTTGACCCCACTGATATATACTCAATAGCTCCAATAACGTGAATGAAAAGACCAAATAAAATCAAGTGTTGAGGAACCAGTTACGGCCCTTTGGAAGAGAAGAAGTGCACTTCCTTTCTGATGTAGCTACAGGCACAACATGTTGCATATAGCATGGGCCTGACTTTTTTTAGTTTATACGGAAGGTTTTGTTTAGGAAGGAGTGCTTTTTTTAAAAATTGCTGTGATCTCCGAAGCACGCTATTTTCACTTTGGTTTTTGCTTTCTCGTGGTTTTTCCCCTTTGTTCTGATTTTTCTTTCACACGGTGACTAATGTGGAAATACATTGAATATGATTGTACATGTATAACCTATAATCAGATCGCTTGCCCATCTTGAGGGGGAGGGGAAGGGAAAGGCAGTGAGGGAAGGAGAAAAATTGGGAACTCAGAATCGTATAAAAATGAACGTTGAAAACGATATGTGTGATTTGAAAAAAGACAATACTATTAAGTGGGGGGAAATAAAATTAGAAAAAACAACTACTGTGATCTAAAAACAAAAGACATTCTTGAAATTTCTATTTTCTTTTTTTTTTAATTTATTTGTTTTTTTTATTTAATAGCCTTTTATTTACAGGATATATGCATGGGTAACTTTACAGCATTAAAAATTGCCAAACCTCTTGTTCCAATTTTTTACCTCTTAACCCCCCCTCTCCCCTAGATGGCAGGATGACCAGTAGATGTTAAATATATTAAAATATAAATTAGATACACAATAAGTCTACATGACCAAAACGTTATTTTGCTGTACAAAAAGAATCAGACTCTGAAATGTTGTACAATTAGCTTGTGAAGGAAATCCAAAATGCAGGTGGGCATAAATATAGGGATTGGGAATTCAATGTAATGGTTTTTAGTCATCTCCCAGAGTTCTTTTTCTGGGCATAGCTGGTTCACTTCATTTCTGTTCCATTGGAAATGATTTGGTTGATCTCGTTGCTGAGGATGGCCTGATCCATCAGAACTGGTCATCATATAGTATTGTTGTTGAAGTATAGAATGATCTCCTGGTCCTGCTCATTTCACTCAGCATCAGTTCGTGTAAGTCTCTCCAGGCCTTTCTGAAATCATCCTGTTGGTCATGAAATTTCTATTTTCAAGAACCGTACCAAATAACTCTTCACATCTGCCAGGGTTTCATCGACATGGTCCCCCAAATTTGGCTGGATTTGGGGGGCACAAGACTCAGGGAATATGATCCCAGCACCCAGCGCCCTGGCAACCCCACAGGTGGAAATTGGCCACCTCCCGTGCAACATGGAATTGGTTATAAGAAACCATCCCCAAGGTGCTTATTCTCCTTCCCATTCACTCCCTAGCACCTCATTCCCATTTTAGATGCACCAAACCGATCTACACTCTGCTCTCTCTCTCTTCCTTTCTTCTTTCTAGGTCATACATTCATTAGCCATTTTACGTTCTGTCACAAAGACATCCAGAGTTCTGCTCTTACTACTGCCCGGCTAACACTCTTGATCATCCTGGGTTAGATAAGTCAGTTCATATATACAGGTCTCAGTTTCCTCTGCTGTAAAATGAAGGGGTTGAATTAAGTTCTGGATCTCATTTTATAATCTTATGATTAGGAAAAAGTCCAGCTGTCCATGGGTATCTTTAACGAATACATCCCGATATACGAATATTATGTGTTACCTACCCTGCTCTCTGTCTGCCCTCCCCACCCTTATATGAAGATTATTTCTGGTAGAAAGATTTTTGCTCCCTTTGGGATAGAAAGGAGAGGAACCAATAGGGAGGGAGTCTGACCACTGATCCCTAAGGATCCCTTATAACCCTCAAGGGTGCCATGGCACCGAGGCTGCCATTTGCCCGGCGCCGAGTATTGCTTTTGTAAATCGTGATCGTCTCCTTCTAGCCCATTCCTTTGCCTATGCAACCTTTATCTTATCCCAGTTTCCAGGAACCACTTCTTACATAACAGCCATGGAGAATGAACTGGTTTTTTAAACATTTGCTTCTCTGCCATCATCTTTTTTTTGCACTTAATAATATTTGATTTTTCCAATTACATGTAAAGATAGTTTTCAACACTCATTTTGTAAGATTTTGAATTCTAATTTTTCCCTTCCCTTCCCTCCCCATCTCCCCCAAAGAGCAAGTGATCTGATGACATGTCCTATCATTTGAAACCTATTTCCATATTAGTCATGTTGTAAAAGAAGAATCAGAACAAAAGGGGGAACCACAAGAAAGAAAAAACAAAACAATTTTAAAAGTGAAAATAGTTTTCTTTGATCTGCATGAACACAGTCTTGAGGAATTGGCTTGGATCACCAGAGCTAAGCTGATCCTCAAACAATGTTGTTGTTACTGCATACAGTGATCTGGTTCTGCTCAATTCACTCAGCATCAGTTCATGTTAGTCTTTCCAGGCTTTTCTGAACAATCAGATGCTTGATCATCATTTCTGAATTTCTTTTCTTCTCTCTCTCTCTCTCTCTTTTTTTTTTGAGGCAATTGGGGTTAAGTGACTTGCCCAGGGTCACCCAGCTAGGAAGTATTAAGTGTCTGAGGGTGGATTTGAACTCAGATCCTCTTGACTTCAGGGCGGGCACTCTATCTACCATGCCATCTCCCATTATTTCTTAAGAGTCCAATAGTATTTCATTACCATCATATACCACAACTCGTTCAGCCATTCTCCAACTGATGGGCGTCCACTCAGTTTCCAATTCTGCGATCACAAAAAAGGGCTGCTATAAGCATTTTTATACATGTAGGTCCTTTTCCTTTTTTTATGATCTTTTTGGGATTCAGACCCAGTAGTGATATTACCGGGTCAAAGTTTGCTAGCTTTGGGCTTAGCTCCCAACTGCTCTCCTGAATGGTTCTCTGCCATCTTTATTATTATTATTATTATTGTAGCTTTTTATTTACAAGTTATATGCATGGGTAATTTTTCAGCATTGACAGTTGTAAATCCTTTTGTTCCAACTTTTCCCCTCCTTCCCCCCACCCCTTCCCCCAGATCCGCCATCTTTTTTAATCAGATTGGCTAAAAGTGTTATCATCTGGCCAACCAGTTCTGAGCTTCTATGGTTTTGTTGGTTTATAAGGGACTTATTTAACCGCTAATTTTCAAGATTTCCTCTTTGGGGCTTATCTTGGGTTTCTTTGGTGGCTTTCTAATTCTTTAACCACACATTCTATTGCCTCCTTTTCCAGTTTGCCAGTTCTAGAGCTACTGTCCTTCCCTGCTCTGGCTGCATCCCGGAAGGGCGGGATGTTGTCTCATCCCTATTGTTGCCTTTTCCATAATTATAAATCATCGTCTCCATGATCTGTTCTTTGACCACTCCTTTCTTTGGATCTCATCTCCATTTTGATGGTGTTTGTATTCCCTGAGTCGATTCCTTTTTTTTTTTTTTTTATACAATTGATTTTCACAGCAACCCTGGGAGATGAGCTGTTGTGTGATCCCTAAATCCCAGATTCACAAGATCATAGACTCTCAGAGGCAAAAGGAGCCTAGAGATCATCTAGCCTAACCCATGCATATGCAGCTCCTCTCTATGTACATTATATACATTCCTTTTATTGCAGCCTAAGATCACAAATCACAGGACTGACTCACTGAGTTTGAAGCTTGCTGAGACCTCCAGATCTTTTTCAATTTGTTGAGAATAAGGAATGGATCTATAATTTCATCAGTAGAGGAAATTCCCTCTCTTGGCACATTAAGAGTTTAAATGACTTGCCCAAGGAGATGTCAAAGGCAGGACTTGAATCCAGATGTTCTTGGCTTTGAGGTTGGTTCTCTAGCCATTTCACCACACTGCCTCTCAAATGAACTGCCTTCCCTATCTAGTATATGCGAGGCTGGTATTTGTCCTCTCGTGCAAAGGCCTTTCCGTTTGTCCTTCTCCAAGCTACCAGGTCCCAAGGGGACCTACTTGTGGCAAGTGGGGATGAAGTTTATGACCTAGGTCAAAGACCCCAGGAGAATGCCCAATAGAGAGCTGACACTGGCTGTTGCCAAAATGAGCGTTTGCCCCAGCTGGGCCAAGGCTGTCTGTGGCTCTCTGTTGACGTTCTCCTCGTCGCCACTTCTGAGAACGTTCCCTTCTGGCCTGATGCGTACCTACTTTGCGTCTGGGTGTTTTGCTGTGGTCATGGGGCCTGCTAGGAACAGCATGGTCTGGTTGGCTCTTTTTTTCTGGGATCTCCTTGGGCACTTCTATGCCCCACGGTTAGAAAACGGGCTGGCAGTCGCTTTTTTGGCATGCTCCCAGCCGTTAGCTGGAAGGAACCTTTGAGACCGTGGCATCCGGCCTCCTTGCCAGAGTAAGACGTCTTTGCTATAGGACTCCCTCTGTCAAAACCCTAAGAGCAGAGCCAGCTGGGCTCCCGAGGGGAAGCACCCACAGGCCCAGACGGGTTCTGTGTAAGTGTATAAAGAGCCAAGCAAGCTTCGGGAAGGCTGGGCCTGGCCTGGCTGCCTTGGCGTGCCTGCCGGGAGGTGAGCAGCTCTTCCCCACTTCCTGCCCAGATGCTATCTACAGCAGAGAAAGTTGCAGAGTAGTGAGTGGCAAGCAGAACGGGGCCGGTTTGGCCCTGCAGGCCGCCCCAAGAGCCGGGGCTGGGATGACTCAGGTCTTCCACTGAGGGGAAGCATGAGCTGTTTGGGGGGTTCCTAATGTTGGTATGCCCACATTGGAAAGCTCCCTCCCTCCTGTGTCCGTTCCACAGCTTGTGGGGAGAGCCTGGGATTTCCAGACTCAGCAAATGCACAGTAGCGGTAGCAGGGTGTAGAGTCACAGAGAGGAAGACTGAGGCTCCAGGTTAGGAAAGACGGCCTTCCTAGAGCGAGCTGGGCTCCCCCTCGCTGGGTGCCCACTGGCCAAAGCCGGATGACCCGTTGGGCATTTGCAAGGGCGGATCTGATCGAAGGACTGGCCGTTACCATCCCTTCCAACTCCGACATTTTGTGCCACCGGCTGCCCCCACCCATCCCTATTCCGCTCCTTCCAAACTGCACAGTAATGAAGTTAAAGGCCATGCAGTTTCCTAAGAGTCATAAGCAAGACCTTTCCCTCCTTTTTTTCTCTGCTTAACAACTCCCCTTTTTTATGAAAGCTTTTTGTTTTCAAAAGCTGTGCAGGGATAATCTCCAACGTTCACCCTTGCATAACCTCATGTTCCACAGTTTTTGCCTTCCTTCTCCACATCCCCTCCCCTAGACAGCAAATGATCCAATACAGGATAAACATGTTCTAGCCATATTTCCACATTTAGTACCCTGCACGAAAAAAATCAGATCAAAATGGGAAAAAGTGAGAAAAAATGCAAGGAAACAACAAAAAAGTGAGAATAGTCTGTTGTAATTCACCCTCAGTTCCCACAGTCCTCTCTGGGGGCAGATGGCTCTTCATCACAAGATCATTGGAACTGGCCTGGATCATATCAATGTTAAATAGAGTCCCAACCATCAGAATTGATCATTTTATAATCTTGCCGTTGCCATGTCCAATGATCTCCTGGTCCTGCTCGTTTCACTCAGCGTCAGTTCCTGTAAGTCTCTCCAGGCCTTTCTGAAATCCTCCTGCTGGTCATTTCTTACCGAACAATAATATTCCATAATATTCATATACCACAATTTATTCAGTCCTTCTCCAATTGATGGGCAGCCATTTAATTTCCACTTTGTTGGCAACTCTCCTATTACCTTCTCTGAAGAGAGAGGGGGAGAGAATCAGGGAATTGTTAGAATAGACCCTAGAGACCCCCTCATTTTATCATTAAGGAACGAGACCTAGAAAGCAATTTAGATGGGCCAAGGTCATACAGGGAGTGTGTGATGTTCCAGGCTTAGAATTCCCAAGTCGTGGCTGACGTACAGCTTCCAGAGGTGAAGGAAGACTTTTTTTGATACTAGAAAACTTTCTATTGTAGGTAGAGTGGGATATCTGGACATAGCTTAGATGATTCCAGTTTTGTTGGCAACTAAAGCATCGTGGGCTGGAGCAAGTTGGACAGGGGTCTTCTTCTCTGTATCAGAACAGATCTGCATGTTGACCTTGGCCAAGTCAACGTCAACCAGCTTCTTTACCAGCTGTTTCATCTAATTCTTGTTGTCCTTGACATCCACAAGAAAGATGAGGGTGGTCCTCATTGTTCTTGATAGCGGACTCGATGGTCAAGGAGAACTTCACAATGACATAGTGAGCAAGCTTGTTTCTCTGAGGGGCATTTTTCTCCCTCAGAGGGGAGAGAAAGGTTCAACATTGTGGGGAGCTTACCCACGATGCATCAGGCAGCATTCTGGAGACCGTGGGGAAAGGACGGGCCTGCCAATTGGCCCAGTAGAAGCAGTGTGCTGCCATGGCAAGAGCAATGGACTTGGAGTCAGGCCCTGGATTCAGATCCTGACCTATTACTGCCTATGTGACTTTGGATGAGTCCTTTCTTCTTCTTGGGTCCTCTTTAAAGGAGAAGATGGCCTAAGATGACACAAGAGTCCTTCTGGGCCTAAGTCCTCATCACCTGGAGACTCTCACTAAGAACATAGACCCTCCAGAGGCTCCATGGGTGAGTCTCATTTCCTCAGAACTAGGGAGCACATCCCCCTGTCTCTTCCAAAAAGAACAGAGAGACACGGGGCACAAATTGAGGGTTAGGGTTAGGTCTGCTCCCCTCTTGATTTCCTGCTGTGGCCCAGTTGAAGATGAAAGATGGAGAAAAGGAATAAGTTCATTTCCATCACAGGGAACTTGGAGGCAGCCAGCCATTACTGGGGTCCCAAGACAGGAAGTCCGAGAAACCTGCCTCTCATTCTCTTTAGTGCTGCCCATTTGGGGACTTCCCTCCAAGGGATCTGCCCCAAGAACATGACCTTGGAGACCTGCCTCATATGGAGAAACTGAGGCCTATCCACTCATGTTTCTCTGAAAGCGTGGGACTTGATAGCTATGACCCCATTGGGTGACATGGTTGTGGCTGAACTGAATATGATAAAAAAAAAAAATATATCCAGTTGTGATTCTAGCCGCCATCCCAAGCCAAAAGGCAAAAGAAGGGGTTAACTAGAGCAGCCCTCTGCAAATGGGCTGCCATTGGCCACGCCATTCCAGCCCAGATGGACAGCTGGCACTCCCGCATCCTCAGGCCTCCGCGCCTTTGGGTAACACTGCCCCCATGCCCGGAAAGCCTTCCTCCTCCTCTCAGCTCCTGGGCCTCCTTATTCCGTCTCAGCTCAGGTGGCAAATCCCATCTGAGCCTTCTCCCATGTCCCCAGTGCTACCCTCTCCCTCCCCAGTGTTCCTCGGCTACAGTGATCTCTGGACACTCGGTTCCCACTCCGTAGCACGTTTTAATTTCTTAGACCAGTTCCTTGAGGTCCTCGGTAGCTTTCTCATCCTTGGCAGAGGGTGCCTCAGTTGCCTTCATCTTTGTGATCAGCATGTCCCCCCCACCCCTGCCAGTGATATCTGCAGATTTGGTGAACTGAGACATGTTGTCAGAGTAGTCCAGGCTCAGCCGTTTCTCTGGCCTGGGCTCTGCCCGGGTGGACGTATGGCCAGGAAGCGTTTTCTAGAATGGCTAAAAAAATGGCAGAAACGACTTCCTCCCTGGTCCCCAATCAACCTCAAAACTCAGGGATGTGCTCAGTTCCACCAGAGTCCCCCAGGATCACTTCCTGAAACGGTTTCAGTACCGCTCAGGTCTCAGAGGCGGCTCCAGGGCCGTCCAGTTCTGCTCAGAGTCAGACACCAGGGTACCACGCTCAGGCCCCAGAGGTCCAAAGCGCTGTGGTCCAGATGGGGGACTTTGGGGGTGTCCTTCCTTTCTGCATCTCCTAGTGGGGGACTCTGGATCTGGCTGATTTATTCCTCTTAGTGGGTCGTCTATAATATGGGGGATGGGACTGGATGATGGCCAGCAACCCGAAGCCCCTTTGGCTTGGTAGCCGGTAACAGCTACAGTTGAACCCCACACTTGAAGGTTTAGAACAATCCTGGAAGGGAAGGAGGCAGGGCAAGTATTACAAACAAGGAAACTGTCTCAGGGACGTAAGATGATTTACTCAGTCCATCCCTTGAGTAGCCAGCAAGCCACCAGGCCGGGATTGGAGCCTGGGAGTCACCTTACTTTTTTCCCTCTGCCCCACCCCTTGTTTCTACCTTCTTCATCTTCATTCACAAGAAGAGCATGGCACGCCAAAGCCCACCCTCACCTACCCTCTCTCCAGCCTCCATATTGTCTCAGCTACTTTTCTCTTGGCTTTCTATCTCACTTTCTTTAGCCCACCAAGATATGGCCCCCATTCCCAGCATCCCCTGCTCCTCTTCAATGGCTTTCAGAGCTGAGAAAACTGGGAAAACCTATCCCCCCAAGTTCATCTCACAGGTGCCTGAAATCCCACCAGAGAGGCTAATTTCTTGGGTTACTAAATGAAAATGCTTGAACCTTGTTAGGTGTTACCATATAATAAGTCACTGAGTCAGTCAGTAAACTCGGATTAAGGACCTCCTCTACCCTGAGCCCTGGGCCAAGCCCTGTGGGATACAGAGTAAGTCCCTGGGGTGAAGGGGGAGTAGAAGGACTTCCAGGAGAAAGAGGGACTTCATCTGGGACCTGAAGGAACCAGGATTAATATTAATTAATTAATAATAATTACACATTTATGTAGCTCTAAGATCTGCAAAGTACTTGTCAGCACATGTGAACCTCTGGGGAATTACTAATCAGAAGGCAGGTACTATTATGGTCCCCATAGCTAATCTGTGTTTGAGGCAAGATTTGCTCATCAAGTTGATCCAACCAGCCATTATTAAGCACCTATTAATAATGTGTGAGGCCCTGGGCTGAGTGCCCACCCACCCATACAATAGTCCCTGCCCTCAGGGGGTTTATGTAATCCTGAACCCCCAGTTCACAGAGAGTCATTCCCCACAGAACAAGGGAGGGAGGAGTACAATAAAGCGGGCCAGAGTCTTCCTCCCCAGATTTGGCCAGTCCTGTGGTAACCCCAACCCTCCGTGGGGAGATTGGAAAAAAATACAAAGCCTCAGTTCCCTCCAGATGAGGGCCCTCCTTCACTGGGGTTTACCACTTCCTGCTCTGCACACGGTGGAGACAAAATACCGAGGAGAAAACAAACAGTTGTCGGGGCCCACGTCACGGGTGCTTGGCTCCCATGCCTGAAGCGCTCGGCCCACGGGGTGACGTGTGTGGAAGGCTGTGATGGCGGAAGCGCTCTTCATTCTTCCCACTGTACGGAACACAAGGGCAGGAAAGCCGGGGACGGGGCCTTGGCCCTAGAATAGATGGCGGCTGGCAGCATCCCAGCAGCAGGCGCAGAATTGGCCCCGCGCTAAGTCCGACTTCGTACAACCTCGTTTCCTGTTATTCCATCTTTGTCCCTCTGTGGCCTTTGGCCCTTTATTCGAAATAAAGGCCTCAAGGCTTCAGTGGTTTCCTGAGCTCCTCCGCACGGGCGCTCCCTCCAGCAGTGCAGATGGCACCCATCCACGCCTTCTCATCGGGTGCCATTTTTGTCCTTCCACATTCTCCCATAAACCTCCCTACATACACAGGAGGCCTTCCTCTGGAGCTAGGTCTCCATGGCCACCAGCCATTACAGCCTCGGAAGCTTTTCCTCCCTGGCTTCTCCCCCGCATGTGAGCAGTCCCCCAACTTTTCCCATCTGATCTGCTATTCTTTGAGCCACTTCTTGTTACCCAATCAATAAGCAGCTATTGAGTATGTGATGTGTACCGGGCACTGTGCCAAGTGTTGAGGGCACAGAGAAAAGCAAAAACAGGGTCCCCCCTCCAGCACTCCCAGGGGGAGACAGCGTGCAAAAGACTGCGTTTCCTACAAGACATAAACAAGGCAAGTGAAGAAAGTGGGCAAGGATTTGAAGTGAGTCTTAAAGGAGGTGAGAGACAGAAGGGAGGAAGGAGAACATTCCCAGTGCAGACACCTCAGCTGGAGAGGGACGGCAAGCCTCCCAGTGTTCTAGCTAGAACCTGGAGTGTGTGCACATAAGTGGAGTGGGGGGGCGGGGAACTGGAAAGGGAGGCAGGGGCCTGGTTGGGAAGGGTTGTCAAAGCCAGAAGCCTTTAGGTTGGATCTTGGAAGAAATCAGGAGTCACTGGAACTTACTGAATAGGGGGTGAAAATGTTCAGTCAGGTACTGCAGAAAGATCACTTTGCTAGGTGAGTGGAGAGTAGACAGGGTGGGGAGAGCCTGGAGGCAGGCAGATCCCCTCCCAGAAGCCACTGCAGTAGTATGGCCACCAGAGAAAGGGAGCCTGAATTAGTGCCGTGGTTATGTGGGGAGAATAGGACAGAGACAAGAGATGCTATAGAGATAGAGAGAACGGAACTTGGCAATATATTTGATATATGGAGTAAGAATTTCCTCCACGACGGCTTACCAATGAGCTGGCATTGTCCCCCGGCCTCCACGTCTCCCTGCTTGGCAAGGAGATGAAATATTTGCTAGCTAAGGAGGCGGCTACATGGTTCTGGACAGAGAGCACTGGGTCTGGAGTCAGGAAAACCTGGGTTTAAATCTGACCTCAGACACTTTGCAGCTGTGTGACTCTGGACAAGTCACATAACCTCCGTTTGTCTTAATCCACTAGAGAAGGAAATGGCAAAATACTCCAGTTCCTGTGCCAAAAAACCCTATATACAAGTTCATGAAGAGTTGGACATAACTGAACAACAACAAAGCTCAGATGGTTTCTGGGTTCTTCTGGTCTCCTTATTGTGGCGACTCTTTTCTTGTTATTATTGTTTTATTATTGAGACTATTTGTTTTTACACCATCTTTATTTCTGAAACTATCCTTCCCTCGCCCATACTCAGCAAGTTCTTTCTTGGAAAAATTTTTTTAGGGACAGCTAGGTGGTGCAGTGGATAGAGCAGCAGCCCTGAAGTCAAGAGAACCCGAGTTCAGATCTGATCTCAGACACTTAACAGTTCCCAGCTGTGTGACCCTGGGCAAGTCACTTAACCCCAATTGCCTTAGCAAACAAACAAAAAACAATTAAAAAGGAATAAAAAAAATTTTGACAAAACCAACCCACATAGCAATTGCATTTGATATATCCTTATTTCCCCCTTGTATAACAAGAAGAGGATAATTTTCTCAGCTTTTACCTAAGACCCAATGTGGTCTATTACAGTGACACAGTAATCAGTATCATTTTGTTGTTTTTTTCTTATTTCTGCTATTGTAGTCATTGTATATATCGTTTTCCCGGATCTACTTACTTCACTCTGTATCAGTTGATATAAGTTCCCCTCAGTTTCTCTGAATTCATTATATTCATCATGTCTTACTTAAAGTTCCATTACATTCAGGTACCACCATTTATTTAGTCATTTTCCAATCCCTGGGCATCATCTGTATGTGTCATGCTCCGCATTTTGGCACAGTGCCCCCTCCCAACCCGGCCCCTTGCTCTCAAACTCTGCCTGTCCCTACTTGTCTAGTAAGACCAGTCCATAGATCCCTGGATTGTTTCTGTATCTGGCACCTTGTGGTTTCTATATGGTGTGTCGTTTCTCGGGCCCTTACCGTGCCCACCAATCACGTATGACTCTAAGAAGCTTTCCTTATATTCAAGCCACTGAAAGTTGCCCTTGTGTCTTTCTTCTCCCACTTTCTGGACCTCACTGTTTCCAACTTGGAAATGTAAAGACAAGGAAATAGCAACAAGTGAATCTGATTCTCCTCAACTCAAAACTAACCAGAAGGACTCAGTGAAGCATACAGGTCACAAAGGAAGCTACCTTTCCAGCTGAGAACATGGAACATCTCATAAGTCTTATTTATTTATTTATTTATTTATTGGTTGAGGAAGTTGGGGTTAAGTGACTCGCCCAGGGTCACACAGCCAGGAAATGTTAAGTATCTGAAATAGATTTGAACTCAGGTCCTACTGACTTCAGGGCATATACTGCACCAACTAGCTGCCCCCTCATAAATCTTCATTGGATTCTAGATTTACAGTGAGGGGGGCCTTCTAGTCCAATCCTCTCATTTTACAGAGGAGATATGGAAAGGTCAAGGCCTTGTTCAGGATCACATAGGTAACACGTAGCCAGGACTCAACTCCTGTCGCCCCCAGCCAAGAGTTTCACTACTCAGGGGATGGAATCATCTGAAGATCCTGATTCTGACGGAGCCGGAGCCCATCTCCTTGGCCCGTGTGGCCGGCAACAATTATCATTAGAATAAGGCAGCCGGTGCAGGGGGTTCCCCATCAAGCCCACAGAGCTCCCATCCACAACAGTACCTGTGGAACTCCCCAGCATGAGTGTAGATCGGCAGGACTGCATCTCCCTCAAACTCAGCCAAGGCCAGCTCGTGACCCGTTATAACATGGGTTCGGCTGCTTCCAGTTGGTGAGAGCTTTAGAACTTTGACCGCGAGGCAAGGAGAACGCAAGAGTCCCATCCGGACTCGGTTCCTTGCCTCTTAATCGCTGAATCCTTGAGCCCCAGATAGGAACAACAAACTCCCCTCCCCCCCGAAAACCAATCTAGTACAGTTCATTTGTTCTCGTGGACCCGCTATTAGGGCCCACTGGGGCCATCTTGCCTTGGCTGGTTCCTTCAAGGCCACGTCGGATGCCATGGTCCTGTTCATTCTTTAAAGGCCTATTTGGCAGCTGGGCCTTATCAAGGAGTAGATAACCACGCCTCAAGCAGGAGGTGTGTCCTGGTCTGCCCTTCTCTGTACACTGGGGTAAGGGCCGGAAATTTTGACCAAGAGGTGTAATGACTGGAAAACGTTCTATGGGATTCTGGCGATCCCTAGCTGAGTTCCAACCCTGCCTTGGATCCTGAGCAGCTCTATGGCCATGGGCAAGGGACTTCACTTCTCTGAGACTCAGTTTCCTTGTTTGTAAAATAGGGATGAGATTATATAAGATACCCTCCCCTGGCCCCGGCTCAAATGTGCACACGGAGAGCTGGTGTTCTAAAGATGTCAATGATTACAATCACTACAAAGTCCCGAGATCATCGTCTGGTTTCTGAGGGATTAAGCCTGGTGGCTAAGTGACATTCACTTCTGTTCCCGGTCCATAATTGGTTTGGCCATAGCTAGGTAGGCTGGGCAGGCTGGGCAATCCACTGGGAAACCGGAGAGCCGGGCGGGACTACCCCAAACGCTCCAACACTTCATCCAAGATTGGGGGCGGTTTGCAGGTGGTCTACAGGGCTGGGGTGAAGCTGGGGCTCAGGTCAGCAGAGCTCTCTGGAGGCTGAACGGAGGAGGCAGGAGGGGCCAGAAGGGCTTTAGGGGGTGGAAAAGCCAAGTCTCAGGCAAACAATGAAGGGGAAGGTTGAGACCAATATGAGGGATCTGGAAAGATTTCAACGGGCAAAAAGTGGGAGGTGAGCATAGGGCACGGTGTGCACAAAGGCCCAGAGTCTGGGAAATGGAAAGGAAGCCAGCCCAGCTGGAGCCCAATGCCAGTGGGTGCCTGTGGGCGTGAGATAAGCCTGCCTGGGTCGGACGGCCCCAGATGGCGGGGGCTGGCTGGAATCGTTCTTGGGAAGCAATGGCGAGCCCCTGAGGAGTGGCTGGTTCAGTGACTGGTTTCACAACTGGTCCTCCAAGGGGGTCCCTGCCGGAATGGGGGGAACAGTACCTTGGAAGACAGAAGTATGGCCCGCAGTCTGTAACGTGGCATGAAGTGGCCGAGACGGCGCCCTGCTAGGGCAGCTGCACTGAGGGTTTTGGCCACTGGGTTCCATGCCGGGGGCCACAATGGAGGAAGGACCCTGAGAAAGTAGAGGCTGGTGGCCAAGCAGGTGAAGGATCAAGTGATTAAGGCACATGAGGATCAGCTGGAGGATCTGGGAGATGTTTAGTCTGGAGAAAGGAAGGTTGGGGCTGGTGGGGCACAGAGAGAGCCTAGATTTCAAGTATAATATTTGGGAAAATGGCCAAGGAAGCATTGGTAGGTCTTCTACTTGGCCCCAAGGGCAGAGCTGGGAACATTTGGGGGGGGGTACCAAGAGACAGATTTAGACCCAGTGTTGGAGGGATGTTCTGAACTACTGGGGAGCAACCCTCAAATAGAAGAGGCTCCTGGGAAAGTGACAAAGGCCAGACGGCCACTTGGGAGCAATTCCTATCGAAGCAGGAGCTGGACCAGGTGCCTGTTCGTCAGGGCCTTCAACTGGGTCAAATGAAACGAAGGCGGTTTGCTTTGGCAACAAGGAGGGGCCCCTTCTCCTCTCAGATGTGGCCAATGATGAAAATACCGAAAGATTTGGAGATGAGTCCTGTGAGTCACTTCCTCTCCCCTGCCGATTTTCTTCCCTGACAAAGAATGACTTTTGGGACTTTGTGTGTCACTGCCCCACGTAACCGTCGTCTCTTGGGGGGGGGGGTCTGTCTTTTGCCATTTGTGTCCCAAGGCTCAGCACAGTGGCTAGAATATAGTAGGCGCTTTTTAATCACCGACTGCCTGACTGACTTTTACAGTTTTTATCAGTTGATTTTCAAATAGTATTTTCCTTTTCCAAATACACGCAAAGGTACTTTTGAATGTTCACCAAATCATCCTTAATAGAAGAGGAATGGGGAATGCTGGGAGAGAAACCGAACAGTGCTAATTATCGAGTTAGGGACACTTATAAAATCAGTATTTTTTAAAAGGGCCCAGAATCCACTTCTCAGAGATTAAAAAAAAAAAAAAAGGTATCAACCACTGAGCCTTTGAAAAAGGAAAACAAACCTATTTGGCCGGGAACTTTCCCTGCTCTGGGTGTTATGTAAACATGGGGCAGCCTGGGAGGGGAAGGGGGGCTCCTTCTGGGCTCTGAGCTGGGTGACCTTCAGGAAGGCTCCTGCCTTTCTCCAATGAATGGGATTAGGTTAGAGGCTCTCCTTCCCAACTTTGAGTTTCTTTCTTTCTTTCTTTTTTGTTTGCTGAAGCAGTTGGGGTTAAGTGACTTGCCCAGGGTCACACAGCTAGGAAGTGTTGAGGATGGATTTGAACTCAGGTCCTCCTGACTTGAGGGCTGGTGCTCTATCTACTGCACCACCCAGCTGCCCCAAGTTTGAGTTTTTTAAACCCTATTGATGGGAGGAGAGCAGAAAATGATCCTCTCCATCAGATCACCAGGAGGCTTCCTGATTAGCCAGGAGGGAGATTGGCCTTGGAGACCGGGCCAATGAGCTGGGCCCTGAGGAGCAGGTGCTGAAGGCAAGATGGGTCAGTCTGCCTGGGAGTAGGAAGCCGGAGGCCATGTTGTCCGGGTCCAGCCTGGGCAAGGGGGAGACCTGCCTGGGGAGTGGAAGGTCAAGGAGATGCTGGAAAAGCTTTAGCTCTGGCCAAGTTGGGCCTGGTTCCCTTATATGGTTGCCCAGGACTGGCCTGGCCTAGGGAGAAGCCTGGACTTGGGCCTGTGGGGAGTGCTTGGTGGGGCTCCAAGTTGGTCCAGAAGCTCGCCAAGATGCGCTCACCCCAAAATGACCTCAGTGAGTAGGAAGCTGTGGCCCTTTGGCACCGGGGCCCGTGATTGGTACCTGGTGGGGAGTGGGGATAGGAGGTGGAGCAAAATGGCGCCCGGGCTGCCTTCTTCAGGGTTTTTTCCTCTTTCTGCCCAGAAAAGAAAGACATAGGAAACTGCTTTGGCTTCTTAACCATAGGGAAGGAGCCCGGGACAGAGAGCTGGGCCCCACGAGGCCAGCAGTGCCCTAAATGAAGCGACTGGAAGTAGGCTCAGGCCCTGGCTCCCTTGACCTCGTCAAATATTCCCTCCGTTTCCTTCATGTCATCCTGGACACCCCAAGTGGTTTGGGGCCGAGAACAGCTCCTGAAGCACAGGAGGGGAAGCTTTCCCGGGGAATGCCTCTCCTGGGGATGGGATTGGGGCGGGACTTAGGAAAATAAGCAGCGGCCTCTGGGTCCCGGCCTAAACACAATCCGACCGGGAGAGACAGGGTATCAATATGGCAGCTGTTCCCTTTGGGCTTTTGAGGGAACACTGCACTTCTGGGTCCTGATTGTCAGAGGGAGCTGAGTTCCGGATGTGCTTTTCGTCATGCCTGGGAGTGAGGAGAGGGGGAGAAAGTCTGCGTGGGGAGGGGCGTCTTTAGGGGCCCTGGGCACGAAAGCCTTGGACTCCATCCCCAAAGTTTCTTGTCAAGTGAAGGTTACAGGCTTATTCTTCAAGGACACATTGATTTGGTTCATATATAGTCCACATGCTAGAATAATAACCTGTATATGATATTGACCGCTATTATCCATTATTTACCCCCGTGGCTGAGGGGCAGAGACGGCTAAGAGACAGAAGTATCCATCAGGCTGATTTTTAGGAAAGGGCCATTAAGGGCCGCTCCGGGCTCAGGGACATTGGGTCTGCTCCCATTTATCCACGGCCAGATCATCCAGGCTCACCATGGCCTATCGGTGCACACTGTTCCCTGCCCCCAGCTGGGTTGTGGCTGTGAGCCCTCTCCTAGGGGCCCGTTTCCCTCATCTCCCTCATCCCCCTCCTCTTCTCCAGTTCCCAGCACATCCTTCTGAGCAAAACCTTCCTGCTCTCCCATCACAGAATCCCAGGAGCCTCTGAGTCAACCTTAGGCCATGTTCTGGGGAAATAAAGGGGGGTGGGTGGGAGAGGGAGGGCTTCTCATGTTCACTTGCTCCAATTTCTAAACAGGCTTGGACCCAGAGTAGTCCCAAGGCCCAGAAAAGCTCTTTCCAAACGGCAGCGAAGCACCATACTTAGCAAAGTCCTTCTCTGTTGCCTAATTCTGTCAGAGGGCTGCTCCCGGATCTCCGGAAACATCCGGAACCTTCAAACCCAGGCTCCATCCCTGACCGGAGGGTTCTTGGCAAAAGGCCAGGAGGCCCAGCTCAGCTAGAGAGGGAAGGAACTTTTCAGCCAGAGCAGCTCCGGAAGCCCACTAATAAATCCTATAATATATGCTATATTTACATATAATATATATATATATTATAATTATATATAATATATAAATAATATAGAATATGATATATAATAATAAGTAAATGGAAGGGGATGAAGGCCCATGTCAATGGACTCAAACCCTTTCAGAAGTGAAATAATAAGATGAGACAGTTTGGGCTCAAGGGTGGGAGACTGTCACTCACACAGCATTTCCACAAGGGTGCAGGGAAATGAGCCTTCCGGTGACAAGCAAGTGAGCATCCAAATTCTCGAGGAGAGCTACTCAGATCAGACACAGGGTCAACCGGGGTCGGATCGATTGGCCAATCATCCCTTAGGGTGCAGCTGGGAAGGCGACCGTAGAGTTATCGGCTCCGTTCCTAGTCTAGTTGAAGCTAGCCCTGTGGCGTGGAGGATGCGGGACAGGGAGGACCTGGCTCCAGATCCTGTCTCCAGGCACAGAGTAACTGTGGGATCCTGGATAAGTCATCATCTCAGTGCCCCGGGCAACTCTCAAAGACTTGGAGATACAGTAAATGATGGAGTTTCACCATCTGAGGCAATTTCTAGATTTGGGAGCCCCAAGCATTGATGAACCCCTGGGTGTAGACTCCTGTTCCACCCCCCTCCTCCAATGAAAATGCTTAGATGGATTTTAACAAGTTCCAAAGGAGCAACAGGGATGGCAAATGTGACCGAGGTTACTCAGTTTCTTGGCAAGAACGTGCTAGACCAAAGCTTTTTTTTTTTTTTTTTTTTTTTTTGGCTGAGGCAGTTTGGATTAAGTGACTTGCCCAGGGAAGTGTTAAGTGTCTGAGGCCAGATTTGAACTCAGGTCCTCCCTATTTCAGGGCCGGTGCTCTATCCACTGCACCACCTAGCTGCCCCTAGACCAAAGCTTCTTAAACTGTATGTTGCTACTCCATACAGGGTCACGTATCTGGATGAGGGGGTCATGAAAAATTTGTCAACAGTAAAAAGTTTTTGAACTTAATGACCGAAAATTAATTCACAATCAAACTCAGAATGAATCTGAGGTGTTTCTGGAAGCCCTTGCCCATGGTGCATCATGGGACTTTACTGTAGCCTTGGTTCTGAATACACAATGGGCACCTGGCACTGTGACCGTCCTCATGCCATGCAATGCCAATGAATGCTGCCAGGAGCACCTCGGCTCAGATTCGAGCCGGAATCGCAGAAAAATTTCTTGAGCACAAAGGGGTCACAAGTAGAAAAAGTTTAAGAAGGTGAGCTCTGGACTAGCCAAACTGGCTCCAACAGCATGGACACGGCCTTAATGTGATTAGATCAAAGAATACTCCTCTTAGAGGATATGAATGACAATTTTCAGATGGTGAAATTAAAGACACCTATAAACATATGAAAAAATACTCTAAATCACTATGGATTAAAGAAATGTAAATTGAAACAACTCTGAGGTATCGCCCCCGACCTCTCAGATTGGCTAAGATGACAGGAAAAGATATTGATAAATGTTGGAGGGGATGTGGGGAAACTGGAGTACTGATACATTGTTGGTGGAGTTGCGAAATGATCCAAGCATTCTGGTGAACAATCTGGAACTATGTCCAAAAGGCCCTAAAACTGCATACCCTGTAATCCAACAGTGCCACTACTGGGTCTGTATCCCAAGGAAATCCTAAAAGAGGGAAAGGGACCCATCCGTGCAAAAACGTTTGTAGCAGCTCTTTTTGTAGTAGGAAAGAATTGGAAAAGGCGCAAATGCCCATCGATTGGGGAATGGCTGAATGAGTGACGGTGAACGAAAGTAAAAGAATATTTTTGTTCTATAAAAATGATGAACAAGTGGATTTTAGAAAGGTCTGGAAAGATTTGCCTGAACTGATGCTGAGCGAAACAAGTAGAACTGGGAATACACTGTAGACAGTAATAGCAAGATTTTGTGATGATCAACTATGAAAGACCTGGTTCCTCTCAACGGTTCAACAATCCGAGGCAATCCCAATAAACTGTGGCTAGAAAAAGCCATCTGTATCCAGAGAAAGAACTATGGAGACTGACCATAAATCAACACATGCTATGCTCACCTTTTTTTCTTTTTTCTTCCATTTTTTTTCTCTCTCGGGGTTTTTCCCTTTTAATCTGATTTTTCTCTCCCAACACAAAGAAATGTATATGAAAAATTTAATGTACAGGTAGAACCAGAAAAAAGCAAACAACAATAAAAAATAAAAAAAGAATACAACTTGTGCTAGAATAGCAGCTAGCAAACTATGGACACAGCAGCATTACTGGATAACATAACTGAGCACTGGGTGCTGGGGATGGTGATGTCGGCAATTCCCAGTCAGTGAGCTCATTCATTCTCTGGAAAAGTCCCTTGCTCTGGCCCTGAGATTTCACCCTCTGGTATTCCGAGGAAGGCCGCGAAGAAAACAAACACGGGGGGTGTACGCAGGCAGGCATATCTACAGCAATCCGTCTCGAGGACCTTTTCCAAGGGCTGCTTCTTACATCTCTGAAGGAGGAAAATAAGAGAGGGGGTTCAGTTCCCGAATCAGCTGCCTCCAAAACCCATCAACTCTGGTACGATGCCATAAAGGAATCTTCTGCCGGATGCAAGAAAAGCCACGGGCTGGGTTCCTCAACCCTGGAAGGATTGGTGTTTGTGTGGTGGGGAAAGGCTTGGACACACCCAGGATATTGAATGTTTGGGTTCTGCACACCGGCTCCCCCACCCCAAAGGAATGGTTCTTAAGAAATATCTAGTTTCAGAACCAAGTCTTATCTAAGAGTAGGAAAGGTCACCAGTTCTTCTCTTGTAGCTGAATGGGAGATCATCTGTAAGAGAGAATTGGGAAGGCCCAAGAGCCAACAGGAGGCGTACCGCACGGGAAGCCTCCAGCTTTATCCCACTTTGCCTCTGAGCTTTCTGAACAGAGAAGTGACAAGGTTAGGGCCATGCTGTGGGGAAATTCCTCCGGTGGCCATAGAGAAGCTGGATTAAAGCAGGGAGAGTTTGGATTTGGGCAAAGCAGTTGAGGCCGGATTTGGGCAGACTGGTTAGGGAGCTCTGGCAGGGGTCCAAGCGTGAGGTAGTTGTGGCGCGAGTGGAGAGATGTGGCCACAAGTCCGTTAGACTCCACGTTTATACCAAAATCTTTCTAAATCATTGGCAAATTCAGCCAAGGGCCGGAGCCGCCCCGTATTCCTCAAATTGCAAGGATCACGTTGGAGAATGGACTTACCCTCCAGCTCTTTGTCGAGGTCAGCGATGTAATCTTCCAGGTCCTTTGTGTCTCCAAGCTTAGCTGCCCAAGAAAGAACAATGGGACTGAGCACTGGCTCCCGGACCGTGATTCAGGAGAAGGGGCTCTGAGAATGTCTAAAAGGGTAGGATCTTGGGAGATTTCTGCATTAGGGCTATAACTTGGAAGGGGAAAGGTGCCTTGGCTCTTGTCTTGATCAGAAATGCCCCCCAGAGCCCAATGGAAGCCCCCAAAAGAGCCTGGTTTCTCGCAACACAACGTCTGCCAGGTCGGAGCCATCTCCAACACTCCAGGGGCCCCCGAGTGCATGGGCAGGACCTCCTTGCCTACATCTGACTGCCCCAAGTCCTTCCTGCCTCCCTTTGCTTCAGGGAAGCCCTCTTCTCGGTCCCTCCAGTTCTAGGTTGGGGGGGGTCTCCCATGAGCACATCTGCACTCGGTGCCTGAGGTGGAGGAACATAGTTAGCTCTGCCCCATGATTTGCTGCTTGGCTCATAATCCCCTTCCTGGGGCCTGCTAAGGAACCTCTTCTTTAGGAAACGGTCTCTAGGGTGTTCCAGGCCAATCCCTCGGAGCCCTCCATCCTCATTTCCTTGTAAATCGATTTTACCTTCTACATACATTCCCCCCCCCCTTTCCCCAACAGTGTTCTGTGATTCTTACCTTTGGGAATGGTAGAAGTTGCAGGCACGTGAATGTTTTCCTCACTGGTGTTTAAGCTGCTCCCCGGAGATGGGTTGGTACCTAGAGGGAGAGTCTGTTCAGTCGGGGATGCTCCCAGGCAAAGTGGGGTCCTACGGCAGGCTGGGGGCAGGGAGGGATGGGCTGCTTCCTGAGCAGTGCCATCCCTGTCATGGGGTAGGGACAGGGAGTGAGCTCCACAGAAGGGGACACCCCCCCCCATGGCACCCACCCACAAGAAAGGTCCAGGACTTACTCTCGGCTTCGTCGATGCCGCTGTCGTAGACGCCAGGGCCAAGGTTGTTCTTCTGCTTGAGCTCTTCCAGATGTTCTTCATACTGACAGCTGCTGCCATTATCAAAGTCGTCAATCACTTCATCTAGCTCTCTGAGGAGGCAGCGCAGCTCGTCGTCTCCCAGCCCTGAGACAGCAGAGGGGCCGAGAGCCACAAGTTAGCCACGGAGGCCAGTCTGTGCCCGGCAGTGCTTCTGGGGGCGGCAGGAGTCAACTGAGCCTAGAAAGGCCATTTCTTTAGCCTGTGCCCTTTGATTCCTATGGATGCCCATGATTTTCCCAAACCCCAGACTCCAGCCGGGGCCTGTGTGGGAACTGATGAAGCGTTGCCGAGTGCCTCCCGTGTGCCAGGCACTGGGGAGGACGATGGCAAAGGTGAAATGGTTCCTGCCCTTCAGGAGCTTCCACTTTAGCCAAGCTAGATGATTGGCCTAGTCTGGAGTCGGGAAGACGGGGGTACGGGTCTCCCCCCGGATACTTAACTAGCCACGTGACCCTTAATGTCCCTTGGCCCCAGACACGGGAATAACAATACCCGCCTCTCAGGGTTGTGATGACGGCACCTCTAGAACACTATCTGAGCCTTAGGGCACCATAGGAAGGCAAGCTTCTGGTATTATTATTATTATGGAGGGGAGGGGGGTCACACATACACAAAGGCCTCTGAGGAGGGGCCAATCGCTAACAGTTGGGGGGTGCTACCAAGAGCAAGTGAGACAGCGCTTGAGCCAGGCTCTAGCCAAAGGAAGGAGTCTTCACAGACAAACTAGGATTTGGGGCAAGAGGGAGACAATCTGTTCTTTTAGCGCCTGTAGTCATGGTGACAGAGAAGGCAGTGGGGCGTAAGCTGTACGGAAACGTTCGATTAGCTGTTGGCTGTGTGAGATCCCTGCCTAACAACCAATGGGGTCCCCGTATGGTGCCACAGTGACAACGGATAGGCTCGATCTTGACTCCAAACAAACCCAAAGATAACAAGACTAAGGGCCAACATAGGGGCAGCCTGCAGTGGCCATGAGTATTCTGGCCACATAATATCAAGAGGTTAGGACCCCTTCCTCCCCCGTCCACCGGGTGTCCCATTACCCAGCCCTGGGCAATTTAGGGGAGGCCACGGCTGAGAGGCACTCAGGATGAGCAGTGGGCTTGGGTGCGTCATGGGTGGGAACTTCCATGTTAATAAGATTATGGATCCACTGGACCACAGGGGCTGATTTTATTAAAAAACAACCATTGACCAGGAGGCTAACCAACGGAACTCTAATAAGCACTTACTGAAATTGATTTCAGTGTAGAAGGTATCAATAATTTTTCAGTTCCTGTCCCTCTGCCCTGCCTTGGGAAGCTTAGTTAGCCATTCATTCTCTTCCTATTTTTTTCTGTGCCCAATTTTGTGTGTGTGTGTGTGTGTGTGTGTGTGCGCGCGCTTCACACCTGTAATCCTTAATTGCACTATAGGATTCCATTGGATCTGGGTTTTTCTAGATAACCTGGGGTCTGAAAACTTGTGTTTTAAAAATTTTGCACTGTTTTCAATTCAATTCAAATTTATTTTTTATCAAATTTATCAAAAGTAAATTCAAAATAACTCAATGAAATTCAAATTTTAATATTTTCAGTAACTAGCTCGGTAGCCTTGGTTTCCTTAGTAGTCTCAGCATCACTTTATATGCATTTCCCAACCTGATTCTCAGGGGTCCCCTGGCTTCCTCGCCAGGCTGCTGGAGGGGCACAAAAAAGGTGAAAAGGCCCTGCTTCCCATCAGTATCCCAGTGGATCCTTCTCCCTGGCTAGAGGATCACTGCAGTCTTTGGAAGGCTGGCCCCTCTGTCTACAGCAGGGGAGTGGAAATGATGGGAGGCCTGTGAGCCAGGGTTTGCAATAAAGCAGTGCAAATCACTGGGAGCACAGTGGGAAGACTCCCCTCCACCCTCATCTCTGGATGGCCTCCAGTTGTGGGCCTGAGTGTCCCATGGAATGGGGTTCTCCATCTTGTATGTTCACTTCCTTTGTGGCTTTCTGAAGTGTGGCACTAATGCCAGATGAGCACAGTGGGTGGGTCCTGCAGGAAGGCACCAAGCCAGGCTGAAGGAAGCCCTCCCTCCGTACTGCTGGGGTGGATGCATTTTTGGGGCCCCCCGTGCATCTGCTTTTGCTATTCTGGATTCACCCCAGATGGCAGCCCCCCCCCTCAGCTGCTGGGCCCACGGAGGGCTCTCAGCCACTCCCTTCAGGCTGCCCCCCCTGGCTGGCTAAGTTGGAAGTGCCCGGACTCGAGGGGATTTAGCACGCTTAGCCCCGATCGGGCCCTGGACAAGGCCATGTGACCCTCCTTAACTTTACAGCGGCCCAAAGAGATATTTATCCAAGGCCACTAAACCAGTCAGTGGCAGAGCGGAATCTGCAGCTCAGGGTTCAGATATTATGATCTTCTTGCTCCATCAGGCAACAGTCAAAACACTGCCCCCACATAGAGAAGGTATAAAGATTCCTTCACAATCAGTAAGGTCAAGAAACTTTTGGGGGGGGGGCTTGTGGAGACACCTATTATAACCCACTCCCCTTCAGAAATGGTGATTTTAAGACTTGAGCAAGAGAGGGAGTGCCAAGGAAAGCCCTCTACTGCTGGCGTCCACATAGGAGCACCCTAAAGCGATCTGCTCTTGGCAAGGCTGGCAATGAAAGGCAGGGGCAGGGACATGGCCAGAGGCAGGGGCAGGAGCAGGGGTACAGGGAGGGACAGAGACAGTTGGGGGCAGGGCCAGAGTCAGGGGCAGGGGCAGGAGCAGGGGTACAGGGAGGGACAGAGACAGTCGGGGGCAGGGCCAGGAGCAGAGACTTTTAACAAGGCACAGTTAGTAGCCGTTCCCTTTCCTCTAAAGGACGGCTCTTTAGCTTGAGCAGTCCCCTCTGACCTGGTTTCTGTGGGGACTCTGGGTAGTGTGTGTGTTGGGTGGGGCACTGAATGCAGAACTGGAAGGGCTTGTCAGATGCAGTCCAGCCCCCTGTTACCCAGAGAAGTACTCAATGATTTTGGCCTGGCTCTCCTGATTCTCAGGCAAAAAACTGGCGTTTTCTTGAGTCAGGTGCTTGCTTGTCCATCCCCTCTGCTTTACTGTCCCCACTCCCACCCCCAACGCCACTACCAAGGCCAGACTTCAAAGGGAAAATGAGTCCCTAGAGGCAGCTTCAAAAATGTATATAGAAGAAAGAGAAGGAACAAACATTTATTAAGCACTTACTACATGCCAGGCACTAAGCTAGCCCTTTACAAATAACTCATTTGATCTCTGAGACAACCCTGGGAGATAGGTTGAGGAATACTGAGGCAGATAGAGGTAAAGTGACTTGTACAGGAACCTTCAGTCCAAGTTGAGATCCCTGACTCGTTATATCTGCTAAGCCACACTGTCTTAGCAATGGTTGTGTGTGGCCCTCCCCTCTCCCCTCTCTCTAAATTCCAACTCCCAGAGCGCCTCCTACTCTCTGAAGCACCTTCTTCCCTCCTGCGCTCTAAGTACCGAGCTCCCTGGCTTCCTTTGAGTCCTGACTAGAAGCTGGCCTTTAACACAAAGCCTTCTCCAAACGCTCTCCATACCTGGCCCTTCCTCAGTTGTTCATCTCCTATTTATCTTGTATCTACCTGTTTCTTTTATCCCCCATTGGACTGTGAGCTTCTATGGGGCAGGGACTATCTGTATGCCATAAAGAGGGCACTTAATACATGTTTATTGCTGGTCTGATCTCTGCCATGCACCCTGGCCGTCTCCTCCAATGATCTGGGCAGCATCTCTACACCCTGGATGTTCCCCCAGCATCTCCAATTCCAAATGAAGCCATTTGCACTTCCTTCCCCAAACTGGCTCCCCCTTTCCTGGCCCAGCTCCAGCTCGGTGGACCCCCCTTTTCCAGGCACTAAAGTGGCAAATCACCTTAGCCTGGCCGTTAGGAAGTCTTGTCCCTTCCTCCTTTTTCATGTCTCTTACACAGTTTTGTCCTCCCTGTCCCCATGGTCTAGGCTAGTCCAGGGTGCCATCAGCTGCAAAAGGTCCCAGCCTAGCTCTGCTCCCTCAGAACCATACCCCCTGCAGCCCCTTCTTCCACACGGACCTCCCCTCCAACCCACTCTCATGGTGGCAGTCTTGGCTTTCAGAGAAAGCCTCTAGTAGCACCTTTGGGTGGGCACCTATTCCCAACTCCTCAGCCTGCCTTGCCCGATACGGCCCCACCCTCCCTGTAGCTGACCTTATCTCCCATCCTTCCTCCCCAGGCAGTTTCCATTCTGGCCAGGCTGGCCTCCCCCCCCCCTTTCCCCCACCATATTCCTTGGGGCCTTGGTCCTTCTTCTTCTTCCCCTTCCTCAGCAACTTCCTACTCCCCGTTCGAGGTTCAGCTCAGGGGTTCCCCCAGCCCCAGATCTTCCTTTACTTTCCTCCCCCAGCTCAGGGCTTGACAGCTCTCTCCTACTGACAAATGGCTTGTCTTCCTGTTCTCACACCCCAAGAATGAACTCTCCCGGTTTGGCTCTGGGCTCACCCGCAAACTGAGGGTCCTAGTGCTGAGGCTAACCTGCCACTTCAGGGCAGAAGACTTTGGGGAAAGCAAGTGCTTTCTAATAAAAGCCCCTCTCCCTCCCCAGGAAGCTTAACCAAATAAGCAAAGGGAAAGAAAACGGGGAAAACAAGCAGCTTTTAAAGACCTACTATGCGCCAGGTCCTGTGCTAAGCACTTGAGAAGTATTATTTCATTTGAACTTCAGAAGAAACCTGGGAATTTGCTATTATTATTCCCATTTTACAGATGAGGAAACTGATGCAGATGGCTATCAGGTGTCTGAAATGGAACTGGAACTTGGGTCTATTGTGCCTCCAGGTCCGGCACTACGCACTGAGTCACCTGTGCCTCCAGTCACAAAAAAAAAACAAATATAAACCTGGCCTCCAATATAGCAAAATGAACCAAAAAGCTAAGCTGACAAATGTCGTTGGAGGCAACGAAGGCAGGCTTTGTGGGTCCAGCATACTTAGCGTGGCTTGTTTCATTTTTACCCCCAGAGAAAAGACATGTCTTGACTATTTTGTAAACTGGAGGCTGGGGAGAAAATTGTGAGGTGCTCTCTAGGGGATGGGATGCAGCCTGATAGATGGCATGGGGTGTGGGGGAAGGAGAGCCAGCAGGGTGCAGCAACCTGAAGCCCTCTGAGGGGCCTGGGGCTCCCCATGGGCCAGTTCATCTACATGGAGACCTCCCGGGAGCTAGCTCCCTCCCTAGTGCAGATTCCCACCCATCTTGCAGCTCTGGGAGCCGCCTGAGGTACTGAGAAGTTCCATGCCTTTCCCGGACCCTCTGGACTCTCGGGCTTTCTGCCCAGCATCCTCAGCTCTGACATTTATTACCCACCCACTGACAGCAGAGTCACTTTATGTGTGGGAGTTGCTCTCCTCCTCTGTAAAATGAGCAGTGGCAGCATCCCAGGCTGCTCGGTCCCAGAGCTGCCCTCTCTGCTGAGAGCCAGTGGCCTTCCAGCCCCCAGGCTTCTCTCCCCTGCGCCCTTCACTGTGCAGCCTGCTTCCTGGCCCCAGTCAGTAGTGGAGTCTGGCCGAGGTGCCCCCCCCCTCCCTCTCCTCACTGGGTGGCTGCTCCAGGCCGGGGCCCTCAGCTCTTCTGCTTGCTTCCCGTCTCTTCCCTCTCCTAATCCAGCCTCACTTAGACCCTGAAATGACTTTTGCTCAAGCATGGATTGAGCAGGTCAGTGTTCTGCTCCATAAACCTCAGTGACTCCCTGCTACTCTAGAGCCAGCTGGTGTTTAAGACCTTCCTGAACTGACTCCCAGTTGCCTTTTCAGTTTCAGCAGCGAGCCTTTCCACCCTTCTGCATCCCCCCCCCCCCCAGCTTTCCTCCCCATGACCACGCACTTGTACCAGCCGAGCCCACGTTCTGTTTCCTCACTTCTGCCTTTTCCGAATCCCTCCTTTGCCCAAAGGCGAATAGTAGGTGTTTAATAAGTGCTTGTGGCTTGCTCCATGGGCTATGTGGTTTTCCGGCGCAGAGGGGTCTGCCTTAAAGCCCCCGCTCCCCCCGGGAGAGGCTGCGCATCGGGCAGGATTTTCGCGGCCCCTCTCTGTTTGGGACGGGGCCAAACCGAGCTCTGTCCCTTACAAACCGTCCCACCGGCCCCCAGGCCCCTCCTCTTCCAAACGGGAGCCGGGAAAGATGCTTTCTACCCCAACATTCCCCGTTCCTGTGCTTGGGGTCCCCCCCTCCTCTTTCCACCCCTAGGCTCCCCCCTCTCCCTAAAGGCTCCCGAAAATGGCGGAGCCCTTACTTAGCTGCCTTTGTCAGGAGGAGGCAGGGGGATGACTGAACTTGGGGGGGAACCCCTCCCTGCCCGGGCGCTACTGACTGCTTCCCTTCCCGGTGCAGAAAGGGGGGGGCCAAGGGCCGGGGGGTGGGGGCCGGGATATGGGGTCCGGAAGCCAGACGTCGGGGGTCGGGGGTTGGGGGCTGGGATCCGGGAGCTGGGAGCCGGGGGCCGGGGGCGGGAGCCAGGGCCTCGGCATCCCCTGGCCAGGGCCGTCCCGCCGCACTAACCTTTCGGGTCCACGCCTTGCGAAGCCATGGGGGACGGAGGGGCGGCCCGGGAAGGCGGCCAGACAAGACGCGCTCCAGAATCGGTCACTGGGGCAGCGGAGCGGGCGCCACAAATTAAAGGCCCAGGCCACGCCCCCCGATTCCCGCCAGCCAATCGGACGCCGACTGCGAAGGCGCTCTCCGCCCGCTCGGGCGCCCGAACGTGCGGTGGGTGCGCGCAGCGTCCCTCTTCTCCTCCTGGCGGACTGGGGGCGATAGACGACGGGCTTCCCTCGCTCCCCCACCCCCACCCCCAAACCAGCCCGGGCTGCCCGGATTATGGAACGCGCCAAATCCCCTAGAGGTCGCGTGGCTCATCCTCCTCCTGGTTTGGCAGGAAGTGAGACCCAGGAGACCACGTTGAAAGGAGCCAAGTTAAGAAGCTTCTTAAAAAAGGGAAAATGGAGGTTTCCAACATACCGGTCTTGCCGTGGACCAGGCCGAGTTGGGTCAACGCCTTGAGAGCCTATCAATGGTCCACAAAAACAAACCAAGGAGGAGGTTGGGGAAGGCACGGAGTCTCTGTGGCTCCCATGTTGTGGCAAGACTTCTGCTCCCCACTCTTGTTTCTTCATCTTGGCTTTCCCCAAATTCGGTGGTACTGGCCCACCGAGCCCTTCCTCCCTCCGATGCTTTCCTCCCTTCAAAATAAGAGTAGCCGTGGAATTGGGTGCGGATGCCCGACGGATGGCAGACTTTCTAGCCCCCTCGTCAAAATGGGGGACGGCAGCCCAGGTGAGAACTGAGAGCCCCCTTCCGCCGACGAGTTCTTAATCTTCGGCTCATTGCGGGCCTTTGGTTCTGGATTGTGACAAATTCAGACGGATTGGCCCCTAAGGTCTCCCAACTCTTGAATTTACATCCAGGCCCAGAGTGTTGACCCATTGGTTCCATGAGTTCCTACTGAGCCGGAAGTTGGGGGAAGGGCCCAAAAGACGCCAACCTCAAGGAGTGTATATTCTAGTGAGGGAGGGAAAACACGGGTACCACAATAGTGGGTGCCATGGAAAGCCCCCAAATTGGATGGAAAACGCCATCCCCGTCTAGAGGGAGAAATAGGGAGATTGAATGTGGATCACAGCAGTATTTTCACCTTTTTGTTGTTGTTTGTTTGCTTGGTTTTTTTTTTCTTTCTTGTGTTTTTTTTTCCTTCTTTTTGGTCTGGTTTTTCTTGTACAACACAACAAATACAGAAATATGTTTAATATAATAACTGTGCATATTTAAACTATAGCAGATTGCTCTCTTGGGGAAGGGAGAAGATAAGGGAGAGAAAGGAAAATCTGGAACACAAAGTTTTACAAAAATGAATGTTGTCAACTATCTTTACATATATTTGCAAAAATGAAGTGCAATTGAGAAAATGAAATTAAATCAATATTAAATAGAGAAAAAATAAAATTAACTCCCCCCAAAATCCTCAAATCCAAGACCCAGACCCAGTCTAAGCCAAAAGACAAGTGACTCTGATATCAGAAGACCTGAGTTTGAGGCTTGCCTCTGCTAAATAGTAGTTGTGGGTCTCTGGGGGTGTACCCTCTCCTCTCTGAGCATCCCTTGCCTTTACTATAGAACATTTCCAGTCATCCTTGTGTTGCCTTCATCAGCTGACGGAGGCTGGGTCAGGAGGCAAGGCCTCCAAAGACTGCTACCCATTCCTTCTCAGGCTTTTCCTGACTCTCACTGTAAAGGGAGCATCTGGCCCCTAGACAAGACTTCTGTCTCTACTTTTTCTCTCCCCACCCCCCCTTTTTTTCCTGGGCCTCGCCTCTGCTGCCATTTACTGAGGTCTGCCCCAAGTCCCAGCACCCTTCAGTCTAGTCTAGAGACCTCTGCCGGTCTACTTTGCTCCAGCCTATTATTCCTTTGCTCAAGGAGCAATGGGGAATGCTAAGGATGGTGACGGTGACGATGATGATGATAGCTGCTCACTCTCATAGTGCACTTTCTGCCATGTTACTGGATTGGATTTTCCGAACAATCTGGAAAGCAGCTGCTAATATTGTGTCCATGTTAAAATTGAGGAAACTGACCACAGAGAGGTCAGATGACTTGCCCAGCCTACTCAGTACAGACCTCCCCCTTACTTGGTCTGAGGAAATTGTGCCTTCCTTTGGAGTCCCCCAACACTGCCATTGCCACAAAGACTACTCACCATGCTTCCCATTGGCCCTTGCTGTCCCAGGGGCTGTCGACAGATGCTGGGCTTGGCTCCCAGCTTCCTGCCACTTATATGGCCTTCCTCTGGAAGGACCCAAGCTCCTTGTCTGATCCAGCCCAACTCTCCAGCCTGAACAGCACAGATACCACATGATGGCGTGGGAGGAGACTCACTTAATTCTTTTGGTGTTTCCTTCTCCCGCAGAGGCCAGGATCGCCCAGTACCATAGACAGAGGGCCAAGAGACAGAGAAAAGCAGGTAAGAAAGCAAATGGCAATGTCTTCTTCTTGAGCTTCTTCCTCAACAATAAGGGGTGGCAGGGGAGGTCTTTGGGAAAGGGAATTAAAGGCCTTGTTTCCCAAGATGCTCTCCCCTGCCTTTCCCCTCAGCTATTATATTGCTAAAATGGGAATGGAGGACAACATGAGAGGCTAGACAGACCTGCTGACTGATTCATGGTAAAGATGCCAAGGATGTGGCACATATCAGTCCCTTTGGCCCCGATGGCAATTCTGGGACCTGAGTGCTCTGACTATCCCCATTTTACAGAAGTGGAAACAGAGACCTAAAGTTGTTTGACTTGTTCAGGATCCCACAGCTAACAAGTATTGGAGGAAAGTTCAAACTTAGTCACATGAGTTGAGGCACAAAGCATTTAAGGGACTGGTGCGTGCCCAGCTCTGCCCCATACTAACCCCTAGAAATATAAGTGCAAGCAGATCATGAGCCGATCCCCACCCTCAAGGAGCTCACATTCTGATGGGGGAGATGACTCATAAAAGGGAGCTGAAAAGCAGGGGCCAGGAGGAGAAGGCCAGACATTCTGGAGGGTCCGAGAGGACTGAAGAATGGCTGCCTGAACCCCAGGAGTCACTCAAGCACCCATGGGAAGAGAGAGGCCGAGAGTGGGGACAGGGATCTTCCAGGGTGACAAAGCAGCTGAGGTATGATGGAAACTTCCTCTTTTCCTGAAGTTCCTATTTCCCTGAAATTGCCTCCCCCAGCTTTTGCTTCCTGGCTGCCCACTTGCAGATGTCTTGTGCAAGGAAGGATTTGATCATACTGATAAGATGAAATAGAGATAAAGCCCCCAGCCGGGTCCCAGGTTTCTCTGGTGCTCTCCGGTGGGTACATTTTGGCCCCAGCAGCAGCAGTACTTGCCCCCTAAAAAGCTCTTCTAAGCTGGGGGCCGGGGCTCTCATGGCTGGCTGCTACTCTCAGCTGGCTGCCCTTGGCTCTTGCCTGCTGGCTCATCTCCATTCATTCCTACATTTCCAAAACAACACTAGATTTGAAGTCAGAGGTGTTGGGTTCAAATTCTGGCTTGGCCATTTACTAGGTGATCTTAGTGTCCTCATTTGGACTTGGTGCCTTCTGTGGCCGGCTCATCAGGTGACTCTGTGGCAGCCAGCTCAGTCTCTAGAGCTGCCCACTTTGCATGGCCAGGCGGGGCTCAGGCAGCAGGAACTATGGGCACCCTGTCACTGATTCCTCAGTGGTGGAGGAGCCCTTACTGGCTGCCTTGTGGATTCCAAAAACGAGGCTCATTGGGGAGAGGGAGAGGCCCTGAAGCATGAAGCAGGCCATCCACCTGGTCAGACTGGCAGCTGGGGTTGGGGGAGAGGATGGGGAGCAGGAGACCTGGCTCGCTGCTCCACGTGCTCCAGCTAACTCCTCTCCCCCTCCAAAGGTCTCTGGGGCTCTCGTTCACCCCTTGCTGGCCCCTGCCTCTCATGTTGACATGTTGTACCTCACTCCCTTCTGCCCTAACTTTAATGACGGCAGCTCCCTGGGGGACAGACTGTCCTTTTGAAAACATGTGCAGTAGATGCTTAGTAATGTCTTCTTGCCAGGCCCCAGGCTATCCATAAAATGAGGTGGTGGGATGGAGATGCTTTCCAAGGGCCCTTCCACTAAGGGAGTAGGATCCGCATCTATGAAATAAGATCTCCCAGAGCCATTACTTAGCCATTAGCCAGGTACCTGCCCAAAGGGTCCATGCTGATTGGCCAAGCTAAAAGGAACAAGCACATTGCTAGGAGCCACTGTGTCCCAGGACAGGGCCTTCTCACTGAGTCAGGAAAGATGGCAGCACCATAGCCTTCCTGCCACTTGCTGGGATGATCATGGGGAAAGCCCTGGCAGGGGGGAGGCTCACTCTCCTGCCACTCCCACAATCAGTAGGCCTGGTTACCCAAAGAGGGGGGAGTTAGAACAAGCAGGGCCACTGGAACAGGGTGCAAACGCAGTTCCTCTCCACTCCACGATGTCACTCTTCCAGAACCATGCTGCATTGTTTGCCAGCCTGGCTCCTGGTTCTCAGGTCACTGCTCCCACTCCCAGGGTCAGGAGGATGGGTAACTGGCCCCCATGGTGCTTATTGCCCCTCCAAGGCTGTGGCTCCATTATCACCATGGCTGGGCCTTCCTTCTCTCACAAACCATCTAGTGCCGCCCTTCCTCCCTCTTCCCTACTGTCATTTACCAAAGCATCCCAACTTGTTTCACGCCTTGGCTCCCAAGCTCCCTCTGTCCCACGTACTGCCTTGGGGACTTCAGCAGTAACCGCCACCTTCAGCTGACCTCAGCTGCACGCCAGCGTGGCCACAACTGGCCCTCAGGATCCCTTTCCACCCAAGGCTAACATTTGTGAAGTTCAGGGCCTCCAGTGTCTCCTTTGGGGGCTCGCCATTAGCGTCCCAGGCTGAGGTTAGAGAGGGGCAGCAGTGGGTGAAAGGCCCCATTCCGTTTTGGAGGGCAAAGCTGGAAGGGACCTCAGAAAACATCTAGGCCAGCCCCTTGCTTTACAGAAGAGGAAACTGAGCCCCAGAGATAGAGACTTGTCTGAGGGCAGCACATGGCACGGGGCCATGGATCCTGAGGTAGGAGAAAGCCTGCCCGGCTAGCATCCAGCACCCCCCTCCCCCCCGAACCTGTGAGCACTGAGCTGTGGCTGGAAGCCAGAAGCTGCCTCGCAAGGGCTGGAGACGTGGAGGTCTAAGGAGGACCTGCTAATCCTGGCTGCCCAGGCTGGGCAGCTCTTATGGAACAGGTGCGGTCTCTGGGCAAGGAGGAAGAGCCCCACAGGGAGGCCGAGCCCAGAAAAACCCAGGTCCTCTGATACGGTGAGATGGGAAAAGGGCCTTTGCACCTGGGGGCAGGAGGGAGCTGGGTTTCAGTCCTGTCCCTGCCACTTACTTGATAGGCTGTGTGACTTTAAGGAAGCCCCAGGACACGCTCCCAGACTAGGAAACCACAGCTGCGGTCAGTCCCTCCTCCCCCCAGCACCTCCCCGGAGTGTTCCGATGATCCAATGAGACCGTGCAGGTAAAAGTACCTTGCAACGGGGGTTTATAAATATCAGCCATAAATACATTGTCTTCCCTCCCTCCATTCCTCCCTCCCTCCTCCATCCTTTTTTCTCTTCCTTCTTCAATTTCTTTTTTTCTCCCTCTCTCCTTTCCTTCCTTATTCCCTCCCTCCATTCCTTCCTCCCCCTCCCTCTCTTCCTTCCTACCTCCTTTCTTTCCTCCCTTTTTCCTTTCCTTTCTTCCTTCCATTCCTTCCTTCTTTCCTTCCTCCCTCCTCCCTTTTTTGCTTCCCTACTTTCCTCCCTCCATCCCTTTTCCCTTCCTCCTTCTTTGATTTTTTTCCTCCTTCTCTCCCTTCCTTATTCCTTTCCTCCATTCCTTCCCCTTCCTTTCTTCCTTCCTCCCTCCTTTCCTTCTTTCCTTCCTTCCTTTCTCCTTTCTTCCCTCCTTTCCCTTCCCTTCCTCTCCCTTTTTTCTTCTTCCCTCTTTCCCTCCCCTTTTCTTCCCTCCCTCCCTCTCTCCTTCCTTCCCTTCCTTATTTTCTCCTTTCATTTCTTCTTCCCTCTCCCTTTCTTACTTCCTCCTTTCCTTTCCTTTCCTCCCTTCCTCCTTCTCTTCCTTCCTTCCTTCCCTCAATCTCTCTCTTCCTCCCTCCTTCCTTCCCTTCATCCCATCTTTCCTCCCTTTCTTCCTCTCTCTTCCTTTTTCCTTCCCTCCATTTCCCCCTTTCTTTCTCTCCCTTCTTTCCTCCCTTTTCTCCCTCCATCCTTTTTCTCTTCCTTCTCTCCTCTCCCTCCCTCCTTCCCTTTTCCTTTCTTCCTCCCTCTTTTTCTCTCTCCCTGCCCTCCCTTTCATTTCTTCTCTCTCCCCTCACTCTCCTTCCCTTTCTCCCTCCCTCTCTTCTTTCCTTCCTCCCTCCTCTGTCCCTTTGTACCTTCTTTTTCCTCCCTCCCTTCCTTATTCCCTCTCTCCATTCTTTCCTCCCCCTCCCTTTCTTCCTTCCTTCCTCTTTTCCTTCTTTCCTCCCTCTTTCCTTTCTTCCTTCTATTCCTTCCTTCTTTCTTTCCTTCCTCCCTCCTCCCTTCTTTGCTTCCCTCCTTTCCTCCCTCTTTCCTTTTCTTCTTTCTTCCCTCTCCATCCCCTTTTCCTTTCTTCCTTCCTTTAATTTTTTTCCTCCCTTTCTCCTTTCCCTCACTTCTTCGCTCCTTCTCCCTCCCTTCCTTCCTCCCTCCTTTCCTTCCTCACTACTTTGATTTTTTTCTCCCTCCCCCTTCCTCTCTTCCTTCTTCTTGCCATTCCTTTTTTTCCTTTCTCCCTACTTTGACTTCTTTTTTCTTCCCTTCTCCCTCCCTTCCTCCATACCTTCTTCCTTCCCTCCCTTTATCCCTCCTTTACTCCCTCTCTCTGTCCCTTTCCTTCTTTGATTTCTTTTTTCTTTCTTCCCTCCCTCCCTCCCCTCCTTCCTTCCTTCCTCCCTTCCTTCCCTCCTGCCTCCTTCCCTCCCTCCCTTGTTTCTTTTCTTCTTCCCTTCCTTTTTCCCTCCCTTCCTCCTTCTCTCCATTCCTTTGTTCCTTCCCGGCGTTGCAGACCTGGCTTTTCTAGCCTCCACTCTGTTGCTACTATGAGCAAAGTCCCGTCCCCTCCCTGGCCCTCATTTTGCTGCTGAGTAGTGTATCCCTCTTGCCCAAAGTGCTTTGGCGTGTGCCGTCCTCCTCCTCCTTGGCAATAAACGTGCCCTGCTTGGGAGGGGGCAGGGCGGGGTTGAGAAGAGGTCCAGGAGCCCCGGCCTTCACTGTCTTGCTCGGCGTCCCAGGCCACATCAAGCTGCCAGTTTTCTCCGAGCGGGGAGCTACTTCAGGTGTTTCTTTGCCCTGGCGTTAACAGCAGGGACAGAAGTGGCCACCGGGCACAGGCTGCCGCTTGCCAGTCTTTTTGGACAGCAGCCTGCAGTGGTTCTCTTCCGTCTTTCTGGGAGCAGCTGAAGGAACTCCCTGCCTGAAGATGCATTAGACTTGCAGCTTGCCAAGCGCCCCAAGAGGAGTTCTCCACTCTCCCCAGTTCTGCCAGCTCCTCACAAAGGGCAGGGGTTCATCTCCGCCCATGAAGAGAGTCCCATACCCATACCAGGGCTTTGGCTTACGAGAATAAAAGGGGTGGATCCCGCCCTGGGCACTCTACTCTCCCAGTGTGGGTTGCTTTCCCACTCCCAGTGTCTTCGGCTTTCCCCTCTCCCAGTGTGCGATTCGCTCTCCCAATTCCCAGGTGTGATTCCTT